>NW_027315834.1:37403172-37620672 GCF_026437365.1 Eucyclogobius newberryi | reverse complement strand
TCAAACTATTACTCATTCAAATTTTCTTTTTTCAATTTTAACTTACAGTAAAAGTTAAAATTGATCAAAGTGAAATGGAGTTGCCCAAAAATGTCAAAGTAAATCAGGAAAATGTCCATCTGTCCTAGTGTCTGGCAAAAAGAAGGACATTCACAAATATACTTTAAGTTGGAAGCTGTAGTGTCACTTGATAAGTTGAAGTAAATTGTACAAAGTGTGATGACTGAGAAATGTTTTCAGAATGTAATCTTTATTATGTTCTGTTCTGGATCGCGTCGTTGCCTTGGGCAGGTTTGTCTTGCAAAAGAGATTCTGAATCTCGGTTGAATAAATGTATAAATACATTGAAGAATTATAACAAATATTACATTTTTCAATGGGCCAGCAGCAGTCCTCGTGCCCTCATCTGCCAGACAAATCAAATGATGATCAAGCATTTGATATATTTAAAAAAAATATGAATACTGTAAAAATAGTTATAAAATGTAACCTTTCGTTCTAAATCAGAGTTAGTATAAGACCACATGGTAATATTAAAGAAGAATCTTTACTGGATTAAGTTCTGTACTTGTGTCCTTAAGCAGGATACTGAAGGCACATCGCCTTGTGTGGAGTGTGTGTGAATGATTGACAACAGTGTAGTGTAACATAAAAGCGCATTGCAAGTGTATTTTTGAGTGTGCATTTGCACAACTGCTGATATTGTGAGCACAAAAGATGTGAGGTTACAATCAACTAAGACATTCCAAGGCTGAGGTACAAAGTAGTATCTTGAATAGAGCCTTAAAAGCTGAACATGTTTATTCTGCAATAATAAATAATAAATAGCCCCTATAGGTCAAGGGAGGTCAGGGCTTTAAGAGGTTGTGTTCACATTCAACAATTAGTTTCCTTCAAAAACAACATTTCTCGGTCAAAATAACTCTCAATAGAAAAGAAAATGAAATAGCTTATAGTTTGTCGGGTTCATGTTTAGAGTGTTCTGTTTACCAGGTTTAGACTCTAACGAGCTTCTCACGCCATATGATTGTATTCAAATGTAAATATGGCATAAGTGAAGACGATGTGGTGTTTTTAGAACATATGATCCCTATTAGCAAACGCATTATGATTTCCCCATTGCACACGATTCTGTCTTGTTCTTCATGCTTTTCTTCTGTTCTATTAATATTTCTATGGACTGCAGCCACGGGCAATTAGCACATGATCGTATGTCCTGTAGTGAAAACATTAGAGCACATTTGTCCTGACACATACAGGAGTTCAGAGCAAGTTCACTCTGGCTCTGAGCCGTTTATCAGAATAAGAACAGGCATTTCTCCCATATTTGACTCTTCCCGTGGGAGGAGTGAGCAAAAGCAACACACGACATTCTGACTATTGCCCCAAAGCTGTACTACATGTTTATCTTCTCCCCAAGACATAATAAGCTTCAAAGATGAATTTGAATGGTACATATTATTTCAACAGTGTTTTCTTCTTTGTGATGTGGTCTGACGTTGATCAAATCCCACATTCATCCAGGATAGTTCTCAGTAACAACCGTTCCAAAGCTTTCACATGTTCTAATAGACTTGGAAGGTCAAGAGTCTTTCTCAGTTTTCACGTCTAATATTGAGATAAAGGTTTGTATAATTGGGTAATGCTTTAAAATAAGGTTCCTTAGTCCTTACGTTTTTGTTCATAGGACATTTAGCTGCATTTGTAGACGGCTTAGATTACTTTATAAATGTTAATAATCCATATACAAAGAAATGTGTGTGTTAATAAACCATGTAGAGTTAACAAACTGCTTATTAAACCATTTTCAATAACCAGTTATGTGGAAATGCTTGTAAATGCCTTATAAATAGAGAGGAGAGGTTTAATTGATTAGACAAATAATGACAGAATTACAACAAAATGACGTAGACATTTTTTTTTGATGACTAAATATGAAGAGTAAATATATAGTTCATCAGGATGTCAAAGTGGGTCGAATTGAGTTAATTATTATATTCACTGGCCTTTTGCGATCCAAACAATGAATCGATTCTTATTTGGATTAATCTCTAGAATAACTGATTTGGTAAATAATTGTTAGTTTCTCGAGAAAGAAGTCTACTCTCAGTGTCAGTGTAAATGCTGGAATGTCGCATATTTACGGGCAGAAAATCACATGTTGGTGCAGAAGGTCGTCGTGTGAAAGAACCAATGTGATTAAAATGTACTTTATATTCCTCCGTAGAGAAATCTGTCGGCCTGAATTTGATCCATATTTCAATGCTCATGGGGCGACCTGTCAGGAGCAGTGCATTTCAGCTCTTGAGTTAGGTTCATGGTCCGACACTATAAAACCACAGCATGTTCACGAGGACAGAGTCGCTGAGTTGTGTCTGCTCGAAACATGACTCTATAAAACCACTGTTCACAATTAGAGCTTCAACTAACGATTATGTTAGAAATCAATATTTGTCATATGCATTTGGACCCGGACTTAAGGTTTAGTTTGAGAATATTTATGATTAAAGGGTATTATTGGAAAAACACAAATACTGTATTTTCCGGACTATAAGTTGCACCTTTTTTCATAGTTTTGGCTGGGGTGCGACTTATACTCATATCTATACTTATATACTTATACTCCGGAGCACCTTATATGTGATATTATTTGTTATTTTCACACTTGCAACCGCATTTCATACTCTTATACATGTTTTTTTCTTCTCTATCATGCGCAGGCTGTTAGATAGGATTTGAAAACACCCCGTCCAAATAATTTGGTCCGGGGGCCGATTAGGCGAAAAAACGAGTAGCTTCAGCATTCTCCGGACCACGGCTCAGCAGCCAATCAGCGCCAAGCACACACATTTCGTCGACCAATCAGCACGCAGCATGCACATTTTCACTTGTAAACAGTAAACTGTAATCGCGGACTATTGTCAAATGCTTCCCGGCCCAATTCAATGATTATATTCCCTTTTTTTCCTAAGATTTATTAATAAAATGCCCGTCCACATTTCAAAATACCCCATCCAAAATACGGGAAGACGGGTCTCTATCTAAAAGCCTGATTATGCATTTTTTGGCTGGTGCGACTTATACTCTGGAATATACGGTTTAGTCTATTCTCTTTTGGTACACTTTATTATTTACATTTTATTTATGTATTTTATTTACATTTGTCCTCTGCATTTGACCCTCCCTCAATGCTCCTGGGGCGTCTCCTCGGGAGCAGCTCAGGGATCCATCTCCAGATCTAATACTATAGTAGGATTATTACCTTTTGTGCATGTTTTGGGTTGATGGAGGAAACCAGAGAGAGAACATGCAAACTCCACACAGAAAGGCCCGGGCAGGTCAGGTTCAGTATTAAGATAAGATAAGATAAGATAAGATAGCCTTTATTTGTCCACACAATGGGGAAATTTTGGTGTTGCAACGCAGGTAGATACAGAAGTAAAAGAACAAATAACTTATAGAAAGCTTTAAAAAAAAAAAACACTCTCATAAACAAAACTCTTAAATACAAAACCTCTCATATTCTTAATAAGGAATAGAGAGAAAAAATAAAATAACATAGGACAAAAATAATAACAATAGTGGCAAAAGTAAACACTCTTATTCACAGGTCTTTCTTTTTTAACAAAAATAGCTTCCTTGACTCCTCTTTCAAACCATCTTTTCTCCCTGCTTAAAACCTTCACCTCACCGTCTTCAAACGAGTGATTAGAGGCTTCAAGATGGAGATGCACGGCACTCTGAGGTCCTGAACTAGTATTTCTTCTGTGCTGATAGAGCCTCTTGTGTAGAGGCTGTTTCGTCTCACCTATGTAACGTTCTTTACAGCTTTCTTCACTGCATTGGATCGAATAAACTACATTGCTCTGTTTTTGAGTCGGCAACTTGTCCTTTGGGTGAACCAGTTTTTGTCTTAAATTGTTTCCTGGTTTAAAATAAACAGGGACTTCGTGTTGTCTAAAAAATCTCTGCAGTTTTTCCGACAGGCCAGACACATAAGGGATAGAAACACCCTTCCTTCTCTGTTCAGTTTCTACTTCAGGAAGGTTCCTCCCAATGGGCGGGTCTTACCACAGAACAGTATTAATATCGGAGTTCTCGATCTAAATTCTTTTATTGACAATGACCCTTGGATGAGAGTCGAAACGTCTATTTTTTTTCAAACTGAGTCCAGATGACTACAACTGAAGCTTTTTCTACTATGGAACACGCCTGGAAGAATGAGGGATTACACCGACATTATTGCGTATGAGTGTTGCTCATGAATATGACATTATTGCGTATGAGTATTGCACATAAATATGACATCATTGCGTATGAGTATTGCACATGAATATGACATCATTGCGTATGAGTGTTGCACATGAATATGACATTATTGCGTATGAGTGTTGCACATGAATATGACATTATTGCGTATGAGTATTGCACATAAATATGACATCATTGCGTATGAGTATTGCACATGAATATGACATCATTGCGTATGAGTATTGCACATAAATATGACATCATTGCGTATGAGTGTTGCACATGAATATGACATTATTGCGTATGAGTGTTGCACATGAATATGACATTATTGAGTATGAGTATTGCACATGAATATGACATTATTGCGTATGAGTGTTGCACATGAATATGACATTATTGCGCATGAGTATTGCACATGAATATGACATTATTGCGTATGAGTGTTGCACATGAATATGACATTATTGCGTATGAGTATTGCACATGAATATGACATTATTGCATATGAGTGTTGCACATGAATATTACATTATTGCACATGAATATGACATTATTGCACATGAATATGACAGTATTGCGTATGAGTGTTGCACATGAATATGACATTATTGCATGAGTGTTGCACATGAATATGACATTATTGCGTATGAGTGTTGCACATGAATATTACATTATTGCACATGAATATGACATTATTGCACATGAATATGACATTATTGCGTATGAGTGTTGCACATGAATATGACATTATTGCATGAGTGTTGCACATGAATATGACATTATTGCGTATGAGTGTTGCACATGAATATGACATTATTGCACATGAATATGACATTATTGCACATGAATATGACATTATTGCACATGAATATGACATTATTGCACATGAATATGACATTATTGTCCAAATCATGTTAATTAAAGGAGACATATTATGCAAAACTGACTGTTAAGAGCAGCTCTTTGTTGTGATGTCGCTCACAGTGACGTACCATAAAGGGGCCGGCAAAATGTAGACTTGTTTCTTTTAATAGTTTTGGATGAATATTGTCTTACTAGTTGATTCCAATTAATTGCGGCAGCCTTTTTTTTAAAATTATAAATAGTCCCTGCAGCTGTTCAAACACATCACTGGCCGTTATCCTTCTAAAAACATACATATAATACTCATGTGTACATTCATATCCTTCACACTGATAACAGCAGCGTGTTGACAACAGTTTCATGTTAACAATACAGTGACTTAACAGGAGATTCTTTTTAAATGATTGATTTTGATCATTCTCTGTTCTCCCTTTACCTTCCCTCAGGGTCAAACGCATAAATAATAGAATAACCATCTCGTTGCAGGAGAGACTGTTGTGCGAGCGCTCGGCTAAACTAAATCTGGCCAGAGCCTTGTGTTTCCTCCGCGACGCTAATGCCGTGAGATTATTCTTTCTTGTGGGAAAGCTCCATCTCTCCCTCGGCTCTAACCCCCGTTTTAAACCCGGGAATGTTCTGAAATAGCCTTTCGGAGCCGCGGTGGCACGTCGCCAAGCTGCAGCCGCCATCGCCGTCTCTCCAAGTTTGATACCCAGTCGGGACGGGCCTGGCGGGCCACATGCGCACGCACACGTATCGTCAGTCATCCCATACGAGCTGTCAAACGCCCGATTTAGCGATAACGTGGACGCTCGGGAGCACTGCCATATAAGTGCGTCCAGGAATTGTCCGTGAACTGAGAATTAATGAATATTTGAGGAGATAAGAAGTCCAAACAACCGTCTACGTTTTGGCCCGGAGCGGATTAGTCATACTTGTCGTAGATTTGTCTGTCTGTAGTTTTAGATCAAGAGATAAGATGTGGCTTTGACCGTTACCAGTGTCTATTTAAGGATAAGTGCGTGGAAATACAGTCAAAGCAAGCGGGGTCTTCCTTGAGGCTTCGAGACGTTTGTTCCAAAGAAAAGCAGTTGTTTCCCGGGAACGCTCAAGTGGACGAATGTTTAGAGAGAAATGATGCTGTTTGTGCTCATGGTTTGTGTGTGATGTACGGGCTCAGGATGTGCAGGAGGGACTCAAATGAATAATGTCTTTGGGGGTTTTAGCAGTTGAGTAGTAACAAATTCACTTTCACTCACTCAATGTTTAACTTTCACCTGGAAACAAGTTTGACCAAAAACAAAATATGTTAAATGTTTTTTTTTTCTTTTACTACACTTGCACTTGCATTCATTTAAATGGGATTTTGTGAATTGCATTTACTGTTTACTGTTTATATAAAATGTATTTTTCTCCCAGAGACATAAAGATCAGTCCGTAAAGTCGCACCAAACTGTGCAGAGGGATTTTCCAAAGCCTCATTTATTCAAATTTGAGGCGAAATTTGAATTTTTACACCAACTTTCAGTAAGGTCTAGTTTTCTCAAATACAGTGACTTACGGATCACTCCTGGATGAATGAGGGATTGTATCTTCTTCTTCTTGTATCTAATATGTCAACAAAATGAACTTTTTTACCATTATTATTAGTATTATTTTGTCTTACGCTAGCTGTTTTTATTTTATTTTATCTTTATTTTTCCCTCCATTCCTTATTAAGAAATGGGAGGTTTTGTCTGTAGGAGTTTTTGTTTATAAGAGTTCTTCTATTAAGAGTGTTTTTTAAACTTCCTATAAGTGATCTGTCTGTTTCCTCTGTATCTACCTGCGTAAGATAAGATATAAAGGAATATCTTATCCTACCTTATCTTATCTTTAATGAACTTTAAACGTGGCTCTGTTCCTTTTTCAGATTTATGTGTTTAAAATATGTGCAATTTTGGCCATTTTTACCCATAAAATGCTGTATTTATAGAAGACAACTTTATAGGAAAAACATGAATACATTTTCCTCTAACAGTTATTGAAATAAACACTAAACACTTTAATTTAAATTGATATCACAAAGTATAAGATTTTTTCCTCTCCACCTGCAATGTCTGGCCTCAAAAAGACGATGGTAAAGTGAGTTTTTCAATAGTCCCTCTTCTCTCTTCTGGTCTTGAGGCGTTCGACGGTGACGGACAGTGACACAGGGCCATGTTTGGACAGTCAACACGCTGCCTGAACAGAAAACACTTACAGGACACTTGTGTTTATTGTTCAATGCCAGCGTTTGACCCGGGACACACTGCTCGTCTGTGTGAGGCGCGAGGAGGAAGTGTCCCATCCAAGTGTTATTAGTAATCATGCTGACAATTGTCTTTTATAGTTGTTTTGACGTTGAAATAGTTGATATCGCTCCTTGAAATAAATAAAAACAACAATTTAAACGGAATGTACAGAAAGTCCTTGGAAACTATGTATTTATACAGTAATTAGGCTGATTAAACTCATGGTTCACTCACATCATTTACTCCATGCTTTCTCCTTTCAGATGTTGTTCCATAAATCCTTCTCATCTAAATCAAATATTTAGTCGACTCGTACAAATGTTGGGAGACTAAAACACCATCCACTGATTAATCGACTTAAACGACTAAAGATCAAGAGCTCTAGTTTGTTTTACGGTGAAAAATATGACCTTTATATTTTATTTGTTGTATATATTTGTTGCTATAGTTGATTAAGGTTGTCAAAAGTACAAATCTGATACTAATCGATACTAAAACTAGCATCAAAACTGAAAAGTATTGACCCAAAAAAAATCATACAACACGACAAAATGTGACAGTTTTAGAATGATTTTGAGCTTAGTGAAAACTACTAGAAAGTACTATTACTTTGTGTTGAGAATTTCAATCTACTGTGTGAAACCTTGAATTAAAAACAGAGTATTTTTAATGATTGTAGAGGTATCGAAATTGGTATCGAGAGTCGAGCATATTCCTTAGTATCTAGTGTGAAATTATAGTATCGTAACACTATAGTTGATATGATCCTTTTTTTAAATTATCTGGGCAGTTTTAACTTTATTCAATTCAGTGTATTTTTGCAGTTAGTTGCCTGGAAGGGAAAATCGCAATAAGTGCCAACATATTCCAACTCTGAACACCCAAAAAGCTTTCATTTCTTTCTAAGAAAAAAACAATATTGCATTTTCTAATCTTTAATTCTAATTTTAAATCTCCTGTAGCATCAACGAAGAAGTAGGACTGTATCTAAATGGATAATTTTGCTTTCTCATTTACTTAAAAGAACTTTAAAATACTCAAACCTAATCCCAGGATGCCATTATCAGTCATATAAGAAGTCTATGACCATCTGAAATAATCCGTTCTGAACATAAGTGGTACTCATCTTGTTCTGAGTTTTATCAAATGAGAATGAGGAAATAATCTTAAAAATGCAACAACAACAAAAGTTCTGAAATGGACTGAATTGTTGAATTAGTTTAATAATTATTATAATGTTGATCTATTCTTCATCTATTACAAAGTTGTTGATGTTAAAAGAATGAAGAAATCCGAACCAATCAGAAAGCAAACTGAGCCTGATCCAGGACCTTTAGCTCTGTTATTGTAACTGTGGTAACTATGGTAACTATGGTAACTGCTTCAAACTAATGTAGAAGAGAGGAGAGTATAAAGTAACAATACACAATTTAAAACATAAAGCGGTAAAAGCTTTATATTAGATAAAACGGTCCTCATGTAAGTCGTTTTAATCATGTGTTTGTACTGTTTCTGCTTTCTGATTGACACATGTGGCAAACACTACATGTCAATACAACCAATGAATTATTATTATGATTTATTATAGTATTTGTTCTGTTTCCTGCTTTTAAATTGACAGCGTTTCAACATTTATTATGAAACTAGCGCATTCAGGTTAAAGTCCTGTGTGTCTTTAATGGTAAATATGATACATTTATGCGCCGTTTTCATAATCACATGACGGCGGCGATTCATTTTCCTTTGCCGTTTCCCTCTCATCTGTGAATATATTAATTACGGGCGTGTAATGGAAAGGTGGAGAGTAGAATAAGACACAATAATATGAGATTGGATTGTCTGAGAATGGTGTTATTATCTTTAACTACGAATATGAACCTTTTGGCACTTTTTGTCAATAGCACTGTTTGTACTTTTGGAAGTTGGTTCACATTAAACCTGATTTTTCTGACTTGGCCTTTGTATCCAGGACAGCACGCGTTAAACTCATTCGCTTTAAACCAGGCATGTCCAAACTACGGCCCGGGGGCCAAATGCGGCCCGCAGACCAATTTTTGTTAGCCCTCTGGCTTCCTGCTAAATTGGTCCAAACAACAAAAAGTAGTACTTTTACTGTAAAATTGGAAGAATTCAAGCATTTCTTATCTGATAACAACCTATTATTAATGTCCCGAGTATTATTAAAGGTGTGGACGCTCATCGAACAATAACAAATGCAAAATCTTTAAGTATTCACTTTCAAATTCAACATTGTCGGGTTGTTTGTGGCCCTCTGCTCCATATAAGTTTCAAAATGTGGCCCTCGGTGACACCCCTGCTTTAAACGTTGGATCGTGAAGTGACTGGCTCTCACTGCAAAAACATGTGTGAAGTGTTCTGTAACGTTTTGTAAAGTTTTATTGTTTAACCTAGTCTCACTTTCTTTCTTTCTTTCTTTCTTCTCAGGCTGTCCTTCTTACCAAACCGGAGCTACAGCGACAATGGCCAAATGATACTGGCCAATGAACAAGAATCGCAGGACTCTTTAGGAGCGCTATGAGGACCACCCGACGCACTACTGTGTACTTGTACTTCTACTGCTACAACTGTGCACTTGTGGATCGGGCAAGATTCGCACCGGACCCCGAGGAGCCCCTGACACAGCGCGTCCTCCTTTTGTATGTGTGACTGGACGCTGTCGCAGGCGGTCCGTTCAGTTTTTACGACACATTCTGAGACTTTTTGTGAGACGTTGTTGGACAAAACGAGACAGAATTGGTGTTTTCCGGTCCAGTTGCTTCGTTGAGTGCTGTTGTTTCAAAGTGACACACAGATTTTCACATATTACACGCGTTCATTTGTGTCCCGCCTCAAGCTTTATCTACTTCACACTTTCCATCAGCAGGAGCAGTCATCCACCGCGTCCAGGGGATTTGCACCGTGGGATTTTACTGCTGCTCAGTTTGTTGGGATTGTGTTTAACTATTGGTGAAACTAAAACACTACAGAAGATATACACTTATTTATCTGTGACTCTATGGCTCCATTCTCCTATTCACAGATGCAGAAATGTGCCCTTTCCATCAAAATTATGATTATTTTCTTATGGAATTTATCTACTTTTAAGAGCTTTTAAGTGCGTTACAGCGGTTGCATTTGACACTTGATTCTCACCTTCCCCCTTTCTCCGCCCACATACAGGGCTCCAACATTTCACAGACATTTTTTTCTATACATAAGAAAATAAATTAAAATCTCTGCGGTGTTGAAGGTAATGGAGCCATTTTTAGGTTGTCTTAGATCAATATTGCAGTTTACAATTGTTTTAATGTAAAGTAATGATCTATGTGTGTTATAGTTTAATGATAAACACCCACAAAAACAATCATTTATCTTCTTTGAGTTATACATTTTGGACCAATTTCCAACATTGTGTCATGTGTGAGGATCAGTTCTGCCACGTCATAAACACATGAGGTAAATAGTGTATTCTGTTTATTACTGCCGGTTTATGCTCTACATTTGTGCAGCTTTTAACTCTGTTGCTTTTCTTTACAGCCTTCGTGGGTTGTTTTATGGCACTTTACTCAAGAGTGTTAAAGTGCATTTTTGTTATTATTTATTGACTGTATTCTTCTGTCTTTGTTCAAATGAATATTGATAGATCGAATGATTAAAAGTGCTTGAGAAAGTCTATTGAAAAGGCATCATTTATTTATCATCACCATGAGAAGAATGTGATCTGAGGGACTTTTTACACTCTTTATGTGACAGAGATCGGAAATAAAACAAAACAGATAATAATCAGGATTGTTTTACCCAACAACAGAATGCAATACTTTAATAATATAATAGGCCTGGTATAATTTGCCAAGAGTTAAACACATTTTTGACTAAAGAATATAGTTCATAGTCTACTTGGTACAGAATTAGCCATAAGATATATTTATTTGACAGATGAGATGTTACATGTCCCTCAGAGCCAGTGTCGTTACACTCTGTAGCCACAAGGGGGCACCAAATATTTGGACCAATTTGGTCACAGATGTGTTTTGTTCATGGTCCCGTCACACAAATGAAGGTTCCGTTACATTCATAATTTGCATGTGATGAGCCCGATCCACAGCAGATGCGAGTCACATCATGTGACCCCAGGTGGAGGTGGTCACGGTCTGACCAACCAGTCCCAACACCTTTTGACAGACTACTTTAAAAAACCTTCTGCATTTGAACAGAGTGTAGGAAGGACTGATGAGTTTGAAAGACTGGACAGATTGTTTTTATTATTATTATTATATTATTATTATTATTATTATTATTATTATTATTATTATTATGTATGAATTTTAATTGATTGTCTTCATTACATTGTCTCAGATAACAATATTGTACGAAGAACATAATTACCAAAATTACACAACAGGAGTTGGTCTTAATCTAATGTTTTAATAGAACAGCACCAGAACTGAAACAGCATGTTTTATGTAGTAAATAAACATGCTTATGTGTTCCACATATTAAGGCCAAACCACAAAGCTTCTCCATGCTGAATAAGCTAAGGCCAAATTACTTTTATGGTTACATAAAATAATGAGGCAAGAAAAGGTCTGATCAGTGGTGGGAAATGTAAGTCAGAGCAAACTACCTGCTGCTTTAAGAGAATCATTCAAGAGCTTGTCACTGCACTATGTGCTAATACGGGCTGTGTCCGCTAGAGGGAGCCACTACTCCGCCATCATGTCCTCAGTGAAAGTGCAGAGCTCCTAAGTACTTATTGTTTACTGAAGATCAGAAAAGTGCTGAGGAGAAGAAATGTGGTGGTTTGAGGTTAATCATGTGTTCTGCCTCAGACTCCTACTCAATCTGCAGAGGGTCGAGGAGCGACATTGAGACGATACAAGGTGCATATCTGTGTCAATTAGTGGTGAATGAAGTTTAAAGTGGCACAACACGCGGTGCGGCCGGACTCTGTGGCCAAACTAATGTGTGCAAACGTAACGCGTTTAACAGGAGACAAACCGTGTCAATGTCTGTCCTGGGACAGTGTGCTGTCCCCCGCAGACACACGGGGCCCTGCGCGGGCCCTGCGGCCTCTAACAGAGCTCAGACTGGAGGAGGTGTCACCTCTCATCCTCTGCGCAACCCTGTCCACCACACGGCTCTGTCACGTGACAATCAGCGTGACCTCCGTGGTCTTCTTGAGGAGGACGTGGAGGAGGTCATGGAGAAGGTCATGGAGGAGGTCATGGAGGAGGTCATGGAGGAGGTCATAGAGGAGGTCATGGAGGAGGACATGGAGAAGGTCATGGAGGAGGTCATGGAGGAGGTCATGGAGGAGGACATGGAGAAGGTCATGGAGGAGGTCATGGAGGAGGACGTGGAGGAGGACGTGGAGGAGGTCGTGGAGGAGGTCGTTGAGGAGGTCGTGGAGGAGGTCATGGAGGAGGACATGGAGGAGGACGTGGAGGAGGACGTGGAAGAGGTCATGGAGGAGGTCGTGGAGGAGGACATGGAGGAGGTCGTTGAGGAGGTCGTGGAGGAGGTCGTGGAGGAGGACGTGGAGGAGGTCGTGGAGGAGGTCGTGGAGGAGGACATGGAGGAGGTCATGGAGGAGGACGTGGAGGAGGACGTGGAGGAGGTCGTGGAGGAGGTCGTGGAGGAGGACATGGAGGAGGTCGTTGAGGAGGTCATGGAGGAGGTCATGGAGGAGGACATGGAGGAGGTCATGGAGGAGGACGTGGAGGAGGTCGTGGAGGAGGACATGGAGGTCATGGAGGAGGTCATGGAGGAGGTCATGGAGGAGGACGTGGAGGAGGTCATGGAGGAGGACATGGAGAAGGTCATGGAGGAGGTCATGGAGGAGGACATGGAGGAGTTCATGGAGGAGGTCATAGAGGAGGTTATGGAGGAGGACATGGAGAAGGTCATGGAGGAGGTCATGGAGGAGGACATGGAGGAGGTCGTGGAGGAGGACATGGAGGAGGTCATGGAGGAGGACATGGAGAAGGTCATGGAGGAGGTCATGGAGGAGGACATGGAGGAGGTCATGGAGGAGGTCATAGAGGAGGTCAAGGAGGAGGACATGGAGAAGGTCATGGAGGAGGTCATGGAGGAGGTCATGGAGGAGGACATGGAGGAGGTCGTGGAGGAGGTCGTGGAGGAGGTCGTGGAGGAGGTCGTGGAGGAGGACGTGGAGGAGGACGTGGAGGAGGTCGTGGAGGAGGTCGTGGAGGAGGACATGGAGGAGGACGTGGAGGAGGACGTGGAGGAGGACGTGGAGGAGGTCGTTGAGGATGTCATGGAGGAGGTCGTGGAGGAGGTCATGGAGGAGGTCATGGAGGAGGACGTGGAGGAGGACGTGGAGGAGGACGTGGAGGAGGTCGTGGAGGAGGACATGGAGGAGGTCGTTGAGGAGGTCATGGAGGAGGTCGTGGAGGAGGACATGGAGGAGGTCATGGAGGAGGACGTGGAGGAGGTCGTGGAGGAGGACATGGAGGAGGTCGTTGAGGAGGTCATGGAGGAGGTCATGGAGGAGGACATGGAGGAGGTCATGGAGGAGGACATGGAGGAGGTCGTGGAGGAGGACATGGAGGAGGTCATGGAGGAGGTTGTGGAGGAGGACATGGAGGAGGTCGTGGAGGTCATGGAGGAGGTCGTGGAGGAGGACATGGAGGAGGTCATGGAGGAGGTCGTGGAGGAGGTTGTGGAGGAGGTCGTGGAGGAGGTCGTGGAGGAGGACGTGGAGGAGGACATGGAGGAGGTCGTGGAGGAGGACGTGGAGGAGGTCGTGGAGGAGGTCGTGGAGGAGGACATGGAGGAGGACATGGAGGAGGACGTGGAGGAGGTCGTGGAGGAGGTCGTGGAGGACATGGAGGACATGGAGGAGGTCGTTGAGGAGGTCATGGAGGAGGTCATGGAGGAGGACATGGAGGAGGACATGGAGGAGGTCGTGGAGGAGGACATGGAGGTCATGGAGGAGGTTGTGGAGGAGGTTGTGGAGGAGGACATGGAGGAGGTCGTGGAGGAGGTCGTGGAGGAGGTCATGGAGGAGGTCGTGGAGGAGGACATGGAGGAGGACATGGAGGAGGTCATTGAGGAGGTCGTGGAGGAGGTCGTGGAGGAGGACGTGGAGGAGGTCGTGGAGGAGGTTGTGGAGGAGGACATGGAGGAGGTCGTGGAGGAGGACATGGAGGAGGTCGTGGAGGTCATGGAGGAGGTCGTGGAGGAGGTCGTGGAGGAGGTCATGGAGGAGGTCGTGGAGGAGGTCGTGGAGGAGGACATGGAGGAGGACATGGAGGAGGTCGTTGAGGAGGTCGTGGAGGAGGACATGGAGGAGGACATGGAGGAGGTCGTGGAGGAGGACGTGGAGGAGGTCGTGGAGGAGGTCGTGGAGGAGGACATGGAGGAGGACATGGAGGAGGACATGGAGGAGGTCGTGGAGGAGGACATGGAGGAGGTCGTTGAGGAGGTCATGGAGGAGGTCATGGAGGAGGACATGGAGGAGGTCGTGGAGGAGGACATGGAGGAGGTCGTGGAGGAGGACATGGAGGAGGTTGTGGAGGAGGACATGGAGGAGGTCGTGGAGGTCATGGAGGAGGTCGTGGAGGAGGACATGGAGGAGGTCATGGAGGAGGTCGTGGAGGAGGTTGTGGAGGTCATGGAGGTGGTCATGGAGGAGGTCGTGGAGGAGGTCGTGGAGGAGGTCATGGAGGAGGTCGTGGAGGTCATGGAGGAGGTCGTGGAGGAGGTCGTGGAGGAGGATGTGGAGGAGGACATGGAGGAGGTCGTGGAGGTCATGGAGGAGGTCGTGGAGGAGGTCGTGGAGGAGGTCGTGGAGGAGGTCGTGGAGGAGGACGTGGAGGAGGACATGGAGGAGGTCGTTGAGGAGGTCGTGGAGGAGGTCGTGGAGGAGGACGTGGAGGAGGTCGTGGAGGAGGACATGGAGGAGGACATGGAGGAGGACGTGGAGGAGGTCATGGAGGAGGTCGTGGAGGAGGACATGGAGGAGGTCGTTGAGGAGGTCATGGAGGAGGTCATGGAGGAGGACATGGAGGAGGTCATGGAGGAGGACATGGAGGAGGTCGTGGAGGAGGACATGGAGGAGGTCATGGAGGAGGTTGTGGAGGAGGACATGGAGGAGGTCGTGGAGGTCATGGAGGAGGTCGTGGAGGAGGTCGTGGAGGAGGACATGGAGGAGGTCATGGAGGAGGTCGTGGAGGAGGTTGTGGAGGTCATGGAGGTGGTCATGGAGGAGGTCGTGGAGGAGGTCGTGGAGGAGGTCATGGAGGAGGTCGTGGAGGTCATGGAGGAGGTCGTGGAGGAGGATGTGGAGGAGGACATGGAGGAGGTCGTGGAGGTCATGAAGGAGGTCGTGGAGGTGGTCATGGAGGAGGTCGTGGAGGAGGTCATGGAGGAGGTCGTGGAGGTCATGGAGGAGGTCGTGGAGGAGGACGTGGAGGAGGACATGGAGGAGGTCGTGGAGGTCAGAAGGAGGTCGTGGAGGAGGTCATGGAGGTCATGGAGGAGGTCATGGAGGTCATGGAGGAGGTCGTGGAGGAGGTGGGTCTCTCTCAGCGCACAGTTCAGTCTGGACAGGGTGTAAAGTGTGAGGAGCAGAGCAGAGGCAGAGCAGCACCTCCTCTTCTCTCCTCTACCTTCATCAGCTCATGTCACTCATCTGCACCAAACTCACACTCAAGAGACAAGATTCCTCGTCATCTCGAGAAACGTTATCAGGATTTTGCTGTATTCGCTCCTTCGCCTCAAGAGATGTTTTTGTCGCTTAATCAGCATCATTTTTGTTGTTAACATTATATTCAGTGATAGTTTAACTTAGTGGACAGTTTGTGGACAGTTTGTGGACAGTTTGTGGACAGTTGGTCAGTCATGTCTCCACTGGACAGAGGCCAAACATGTAATAATTACTGGAGCCAGCAGGTCACATAAGGGAATGAGTAATTTTGAGCAAAGTGTTTTTAAGGTGATGTATTATTATCATCTGCCCTTTAGGTGCTGCACACAAGTGGACAATGTGTCTTGCCCAAGGACACAGGGACGGCAGGCACCGAGTCAAGAGGGATGAAGCCATTCCTGTTGAAGGTAAACACAAGAGGATTACTTTTCCAGCGTTCCTCTAATCTTTATGACACATTTACATTCCAAGCAAGGCATTTACCATCAACTCAAGGGGTTAATGAGTCGAACGTGTCCCACATGAGCAGGATCCTTCCTCAAATACTCACGTTACTGTGTAAAGAGCTGTTTGTGAGCGTCTCTTGTCCACCACATAGAACCTGGAGTTGTGTTCCCGCTCTTTCATGCATGTCCAGGTCACTCTGAATCATCATTACTGATCCATCGCTTTCTCCAGCGCTGAAGAGTCTCTGTTCCACCCAGTGACATCATGAGGTGGTGAACAAAGCGTACACTTGCACCACACTCTAATACACATTTACTGTTTTTACTTCATTTAACTGCTCCACCCATCACGTCCTTGCTTTAAATGCTCAGAAAAAACATACCATATTTTCCGGACTATAAGTTTTGGCCGGGGTGCAACTTATACTTATATTTATACTTATATACTTTCACTTATACTCCGGAGCGACTTATATGTGATATTATTTGTTATTTTCACACTTGCAACCACGTTTCATACTTCAGTGCGACTTATATATGTTTTTTTTCTTCTCTATTGTGCATTTTTTGGCTGGTGCGACTTATACTCCAGTGCGACTTATATATGTTTTTTTTTTTCTTCTCTATTGTGCATTTTTTGGCTGGTGTGACTTATACTACGAAATACTGTACTTTTACTTGTTTTCCCTGCATACTTATTGCCTACATTATGATGTCGCTTTGAAACATTACATTTCAATAAAATACACCAAATACTACACATGCTTCACGACCGTTTCATATGGATCTTTCTGCGCCAACACCAATCAAATATTTGTTTTGCTGTTGTGGCTGATAACCAATATTTGCAGATAGTGATGATAAGATAACCCCAGAGCAAAGCCCACACACATTAGCTTTTTAAGTTTTCCAAAATAAACCATAACAATGCATTCATCTGAAGTACAAATTGTGTTTCATTTTGTAAACATACAGACACATTATTTAGCCTAATTGCTCTTATATTTTTCTTTTCAGTCATTAGTTTGTTCAAAAAGACAACTCTGATGCGTTGAGGATCAGCTGGGAATGAAACGTGAGCACAAATAGACGTAAACGTAAGGAAAAAGAGGAAAGTGTTGGTGCCAAATCAGCTCAAATTTCCATGTCAGACCAATTCTGCTGCGTGAGAAAAGCTTCCCATGTCACCGATATTTGCAGCCCATAATATCCTTTCAAAAACATATTTAGGCCACAGAGCTGGGTATCACAAAGTCCCTCATGACACAATACACGATACATGGCTCAAGATAACACAATGTATTTTCCGGAGTATAAATCGCACCCGAGTATAAGTCGCATCAGCCAAAAATGCATAATAGAGAAGAAAAAAACATACAAGTCACACTGGAGTATGAAATGCAGTTGCAAGTCTGAAAATAACAAATAATATCACATATAAGTCGCTTCAGTGTATAAGTATAAAAGTATAATTATAAGTCGCACCCCGGCCAGAACTATGAAAAAAAGGTGCGACTTATAGTCCAGAAAATACGGTAATATCACAACATACATGTGGCAATACATTGCACATGATATTTAGCATTTTATCACTATTTTTAGCAAAGTATGTTGTATTCAGGCCCATTCGGTTTATGAAATACATTTAATCCAATCGGAGCAGTGAATAAGCCACTGGCAGTACATTTGACCACATATTTAGTTGAAATAGAGCTGGAGGAATAAGAGTGTTGAGGCTCTGAAGTGTTTGCTGTGGATAATGTTTGCCTGAATAATCCGCGCTGAAGACAAAGTTCTTCTTTTATGGCTCGTTATTTATTGTCTGCAGCTCGTGCTTTTTCACGACACGGAACATTTAAAAAGGCGTCATGGTTACTGTGTCTGTGACATCAAGGAGTTTCGGTTAGGGATGTGGAGATTGTTCAGTTAATTGAAGAGAAAATGAAGTCTTAAATCTCCAAAAATAAAAAAAAAATAGACTTAAATATAAATCACTTATTTTGTATCTGTTTTGGTCATATTTACCTTATTTTGTCTTTCAGAAGGTTCATTTTTGTAAATCCGCTCCCACACTTGAGGATTATGTTAGATAACGAGAATGAAAGAAAAATAAAGATTTAATTGTTGTTTCATAACAATCTCAATAATCGTGAAAAATCCTTAAATCGTGATGTTTTTTTCTCACAATAATCACTTAAATTTGATTCCTCGACATCCCTAGTTTCAGCATCATCATTCATCCCATTTCCTTCTGTCTATTGTGACAGGCTTACCGCACCGACCCCGTAACCACAGCGACCGGCAGCTCCCTCCTCCCCTTCCTGCCCTGCTCTCAGCCCCCCCCCCCCGTCTCTCAGCGGGGGACCAGACCGAGCCCGTGATGCTTTGCGGGAGGAAGCAGGAAGCCGCCAGACAGCATCACCCTCAATGTGGAGCCGCGGAGAGCCGGGGCTGCGGTGCCGATGCCGGGGCAGGTAGCGGGAGGCGTGGGGCAGCCGGCGGCGGCGCCTCCTCCTCCTCCTCCTCCTCCTCCTCCTCCTGGACGTCCTGCGGGGAGTGATGGGTCGTGCGCGGGTGAGTGAGCGGGCTTTTGTTTTTGCCTGTCGGACGGAGGGATTTCAGATGTGGGCCGGGACAGACGGAGGCGGCCGGTGCGGTTTTAAAGGAACAGTGATCCTGAGAATGTAACGGAAAACACATTGTATTAGACGGCATCATTTATAGACTCGAAATACAGTGCGATGGCAACTCAAACCGCCTCGTCCGTGGGGCTTGGAACGTTTATCTGAAGAGCACAACGAGTAATTCAAAGTGCTTTATAGGACAAGGAAAAGATGCATTCAAATCACAATACAAACAGCAACAAATGCAAATAATGATGGCTTTAAAAGAGAAGAGTGCATAAAACATCCTTTCGTGTCATATGCTAATTGTTTTTAGCTTGGATTGTAACATTGTCAGAGCAGAAGCCTGTCTCACATCTTCAAGAAGACTGTTG
Organism: Eucyclogobius newberryi; assembly: GCF_026437365.1. Classification (NCBI taxonomy): domain Eukaryota; kingdom Metazoa; phylum Chordata; class Actinopteri; order Gobiiformes; family Gobiidae; genus Eucyclogobius; species Eucyclogobius newberryi. The sequence continues at coordinate 37,601,166 of NW_027315834.1, read as the reverse complement.
TGGATTTTAGCCGCAGAAAAAACTCAAAACGCAGAGTGAACAGCTGCTCGGGTCGTGACAAGTAAACGTAGGACTGTTGCCATAGCAGTAATTAACCCTTTAACACAACGTATGATAGTATGATATGAAAAGTCCTCAAAATGCTGGATGAAGTGCTCAAAATGTTGGATAAACAAACAGGAAGCTTGTCAGGAAGTGAATAGATCTTGTCGCATAAAAGTCTCGCAAACAAACTCTGACAAAGCCGTCTTTGAGGCACGAGTCACGGAGCAGCCCACTCGCACTAAAGCACAGGCCTGTTCTTGTCTGGAAGAACAAACTTTCATTCAGAAATCAGAACTGTCTCTATGGTATGATCTATAATCTATCATCTTCATTAATAACATCATCTGCACATTTAGCCTGATTTAACAGAAGCAGTGGTGACACTTCTCTCAGTGTCGCCTGATGTCAGCTCACAAATATTGTCAGATAAAATATTCATAAATTCAATAATTCTTGCCAATATCTGCTCAAATGTAACTCTTTTGCATGTGTGTCTTTTAGCGAAAATACCCAGAAGCAAATGTACAGATGTTTTATACCACTAAATACCGTATTTTCCGGACTATAATTCGCACCTTTTTTCATAGTTTTGGCCGGGGTGCGACTTATACTTATATTTATACTTATATACTTATACTCCAGAGCGACTTGTATGTGATATAATTTGTTATTTTCACACTTGCAACCGCATTTCCTACGTTTTTTTCTTCTCTATTATGCATTTATAGTCTGGAAAATACGGTATACCAGGAAACCAACCAAAGGCAAATATAGATAATTTAGCATATATTCAGAAATTATAAGCAGCTCTACGACTCTCGCACACAACACAATTCCCACGTTGAATACAGATTAAATCATAAAAATAATATCATGCGAAGTCAACGTTAACGGCGTTTCCTCACAGTTGTATTTTTGATTGTTTCGTGCACGTTTGAGAGGGTGAAACTCACACCTCTCGGACACTTCCTGTTGTACCCGCACACCAGACCACATCTGAGCACGTCAGCAGCACTTTTACTGATGACTCTGGTTATCCTAATCCTGTAGAACTACATTTATTCTCTGTTTGCCCTGCAGTACACACACACACATGACACTCACATGACACACATGACACACATGACACACATAACACACATCCAGGTGTTAATGTTACAGGTTAATGTGACCACTTCAGTCATGCTGCTTTTCCCCACACAGCTGACATTCTCATACAGCCTATATCAGTGTAAAATGTATTGGGTTACTCAGCTTTGTCACTTTAGCATGTGCATTTCACAACTTTAATCCGAGTAGAATATTAAAAGACAATCATTTCTGCAAATAGCACTTAAACTACAGTTCTAAATGAAGTACAACACGGATAAACATGTAAACCATGCCCCAGCTAAAGGCACATTTCCACATTTCGCATTTAGAGAGATGTCCGGCCCATTTTCTGGGACTGGACCAATAGCACGCGGCTCTTCCCCTGTGGGACTTATTCATTCACGGGCGGTCCTCCTCACAGCTCGTGCGACTTCAGACCCGACTCCGCCGCTCGGGGCATTTGCTCAGCGCCTCCGTCTGTCTCCGAGCCACTGATTCTGCAGGTGAGGCGCGTGTTTGCACCGCTCCCGACCAGTGTGCGCTTTCAACACATCGTCTCTCAGATTCGTGTCGCACCGTATAGTTTTAAGTCGATTTGAACTGTGAGCCTTGTGAGTTTGGTACGTCGCGTTGCATCCACTGAAAGGTAAATAATCAACCTGTCGACTTGGCCTGTAAATGTCTAAAGCCGCACTAATCTTATTGTCATATTATTATTATGTTATCGCTAAAGGTGAACTATGAAACTTTTATGGTGGGAGAAAGTGTGGAACAAAGTCAATGGTTGAACATAGTGAACCTTATGGATGGTTTTATTGCACTAAAATGTATGTTCTTAACTTTATGGGCGACTTTCCACCTCCAGAATGTTACAAACTCTGCTTTTAAGTTGTAAGTCGTTGGCAAAACGCTATAATAGTTATTTGTTTTTCTCTTTTTGTGGTAATCTTTTGTGGTAATCTTTTGTGGTAATCTTTTGTGGTAATCTTTTGTGAGGGCACAGACAGCAGTAAACCGTCCTCTGGCACTTCATTTAACCTGTTAAAACATTAGTGAACGTGGAGGTGAATGATCTATGAGTTGGGAATAGACAAACATTGACAGTGCGGTTGTTGCAGCAAATACGATTCAAGAGTTTTAATCTGACTTGTTTAAAGGGGACGTATTGTGCAAAATCAACTTTAATGAGCTTTTAACCTGGTCACGACAGCGTTCCCGCCTCTTTAGTTCATCAGAGTTGTATTTTGAAAGTGATCCGTCCTGTATTGTCCTGCAACTGAGGCCCGAGTGTTTTCACCCACCCCCTATCCCCGCCCACATCCCTGTACTCGGCTGTGATTATGTGAGAAATGAAGACTCCGATTCTTACACGTAGGATGCAAATGTCCCATAGACACTTTTCAAAACTAAAAAACATGTAAATGACAATCTGCGGCTTGTTACGGTGAGACGTCGCTATGAAGAGGCGGGGCTTATCAGTTCTGCAGGTTTGAACAGGAAGTCGATGAATTTGTTTCTATTATTAAGCCGCTTTTGATCAATATTTCAGTTTACAATTAAAAAAAAAGGTAAAATGACGATGTTTTTATGTTAAAGTTCAATATTAAGCACTGGGAGAAAAGCTTCATAGGTCTCCTTTAAGATTGAATGTAACAGCTTCAGCATCACAAACGTTTGACTCTCCAAAGCTTAAGAATGTGTAGATTTTACCTCAAATCAAGAAACACAAAATATCAAAAAACGTTCCTCACTGACGACTTGATTAACTCATCGGTCTGACATAAAAGCCGCTAAACCATTCACCATTAAAAGCCTGTTGTACCACATGATCAAAGGGCGAGTCATTGATTGGTCACGGAATCTAATCAATTGTTTCAGGCTGTTCAGAGTTGGTCGCTACGGCACAAATGGTCAGGTTTTGGTTTCAATGGTTTAAGTTTATCTCGTAAAGCGACAATTCTGCGAGAGAGAAACCTTCTTTGTGAGTCATGTTTACGTCGTCCTAAAGTCACACACTGTAGTTTCAAGTATATTTACACATATATCACAGTATCACATATATTCACTGCGCTGCAAGAGGAGTTAAAATCGTTTGAATTCAGAATTGTAATCTTGATTTGACAAATTTGACAAAAGGAATATTGTTATTTTGTTGTTGTTGTTGTTGTTGTTGTTGGGATATCCCGATAACAATAGTCAGATATTATTTCAATTTGATGCTAAAAAGTGGCTTGTGCAAACACATATTTGTGAGCACTAGTTGTATATAAGTGTATTTGCCTTTGCAGTTTTATTGTATATTTTGTAATGTCTGATGTGTGTTTTTATGTGTTTTCACTTCTGGCAAAGGGACAACTAAAGCACTAAGATAACTGGCACATTCACATTGTTTGGTGTTGATTAATCTGCAATGTTCCTTTTAAAAGTTGAGGTTTAATTATCAGATAAATGTGAAATGTCTGCCAAAAATTCAGCAATATCGCACTTTACCCAACCTTTATTTTCATTTTCAATCAGCTCTTTTTTTAAACCACATTTTTTGCTATAAACAATAATAATATATTGCCCACCTCTAATTTGGACTATAGTTTATATTTATTCAGTTTGTAGGTTTAGACCTCTGGCTTATACATCACTATATAAAAACAAAAAACAAATAGAGTAAAACATCTAGTGCAACATATTAAGATAAGATATGCCTTTATTTGTCCACACATGGGGAAATTTCGGTGTTGCAACGCAAGTAGATACAAGAGAAAAAAAACTGTACAGAACCTCTCATATTCTTAATAGGGAATAGAGGGAAAAATGAATGAATTAAAAGATGAATAAAATAAAAATATAAAAAATATAAGCTAACTGCTTAAAAACAAGATTGATACTGTGAACCAAAGCCGTTTTCAATGTTATTAATATAATTTGTGCAAAATATGGCTTTTTTTAAACAAACAAAAAACAGCTGAATCCCTGTGTTTTGCAGCTGGAAGTAATAATTACAGCATTAGTTGTTGTAATGCCAGGGCCAATCTGCTGCTGCTGGACTGTTTTATGGCTGATATGAAGAGCTTTATCACCAGGAGACACAGCTGCTACTGAAGACTGTTACGTCGGAGCGAAAGGCCACCGTGTCAGCTCCTTGACTGAGATCCAGCATTGTTTTTGTTGAAAATTATATTATTCCATTGTATCGTGACATTTCAGTGAGATAAATGTATTACGACTGGGACCTAGAGGCAATGTAAACCTTTTGTTTATTGCTGTTTTGGTTAAGAAAAACATAAACAGGCTTAATTTAATTGATCTTCTACCTAAGGCTGTGAAGGGAAATTAGATACATTTTTATTGTTGACCAAATTAGATTTTGTGTAATTCAAATCAATTTCAGGCTATGTTGCCCTGTGTTGTTAGATGTGTAATTCTGCCCTTCCCTTGTGACCGGTCGGCCCCGAACAAAGGGCCCGGAGCCCTAACTCTCAGAGCACACTCAGAGGGTCAAAAGCCTTCAGACCCACAAAGCTTGTGCGGACTGGAAACCCCCATGAACCCTCGAGAGGAGAGTATAGAGCTGACGAAACCCATTCTCCTCCTCCTGAATACGAGGCTCGACTATCGGTCAGATGCTCCTCTCTAGTGTCCTTGAATAGACCTTACCAGGGAGGCTGAGGAGCGTGATCCCTCTGTAGTTAGATCACATCTTCCCTCTTCTCAGACAGACCATTTTTGACACTTTGTACCACCCTACTGTTTTGTCCTATTGGGTTTTAAGCTGGCGATCGGGTTTGTGAGTAAACTGAGCCGACGATCTTTCATGAAAAACTATTCTTTAAGCTAAAATATGTCGGTTGAAAAATGTTCCAGGTCAGTTTTTCCTATTTATTACATCTGCTACAAATGTGACTGGCCCCTGACATGTGCTGTGACCCCAACATGATGTCATCAGTCTAATAATGCACCCAGTTCTCATCACTTGTTGCTCACCGCTTCCCTCATGTGTTTCCAGGACCACCTCTAACCACTTCATCCTCCCCAGAACCATGGATCAGCTCAAGACCTCCGATTCCTGCCCTGACCCGCCGCCGCTGTTGGAACGCCAGCTTCGCCGGCGCTCATCGGTCGTTTCCCGGCTCAAATCCAAAGTGAAACACGGAGTCCACTGCTCCATGTCCAAAGTGCGCTCCACCCTGACCGGCTTCTTCCCGGTCGTGCGCTGGCTTCCTAAGTACAAGTTCAAAGAGTACGTGGGGGGCGACGTCATGTCTGGGCTCATCGTGGGGATTATCCTGGTGCCGCAAGCCATCGCCTACTGTCTGCTGGCCGGGGTGGACCCCATTTACGGCCTGTACACGTCATTCTACGCCAACATCATCTACTTCCTCATGGGCACTTCCAGACATGTGTCAGTGGGGATCTTCAGCCTCATGAGCCTGATGGTCGGACAGGTAATGTACATGTTACATCCAAATGATCAGGTTTGAACGCTTCAGATGATGATAGTTTTGGACCAAAATGACGTACAGTGAGGGTGTGTTTGAAGACCAGGTAGTGCAAGAGAGCAACAAAGTACAAAAGAAAAAGTACTGTATATTTTTAGGTATCTGTACTTTACTACTTTTTACTTCACTACATTTGAGAGCAGTGTCTGTACTTTCTACTCCACCAATTAAATTTTAACTGGACTGTTTTTAAACACATTATGATGACAACGTGCCTGAAGGTTTTGACTTCAAGACAAATACTTTGAGCAAACAAAAATATATGAATAAAAAAATTATATAATAATTATCAATATAATTGATAATTGTAATTAATTCAGTTCTTGCTTAAAATCAGCACACATCTGTATCAAGAGCACTACATAAGTTTCAAAATGTGTGTGAAAGTACATCTTTCATTCAAACGGGTATTTTAATACTTAAAGGTTGAATGGACGATTTTTTGGGCCCAAATCTGAGTCTTATTTCCTCGTGGCGTGGACTGCTAATTAGTCCTGCCACGTATCAATCATAAAACGCACCTACTGCTCACCTGCAGCCGCGTGTGGCTCGTCCCCACGAGAGCAGCACGTTTCCGCGTGTCTAAGCGTATTGATCTATCATAATATAGTTCCCTCAGTGTACGGGCTAATAAACAAGCGCATGTGTGTGTTGTATCAGTCCGCACGGGGGAGTGGCATGCGCACTTCCACCTGCGTTCTCAAATTACCGGAAAATTGTCCATTACGCCTTAAGTAAAGTATTTTTTGTGGTACCGTCTTTGTACTTTGACCAAAGTGTTTTTTTTTTTTTTGCTCCCGTCTCTGTACTTTTACTTAAGTAACAGAATGGAGTACTTCAGTAGTAGTTCTTTTACTAAATATAATCAGAATTATCCTAACTATATGCAATACCGTCATATTCATGTGCAATTACTGTCATACTCATACGCAATAATGTCATATTCATGTGCAATACTCATACGCAATAATGTCATTCATGTGCAATTACTGTCATACTCACACGCAATAATGTCATATTCATGTGCAATACTCATACGCAATAATGTCATATTCATGTGCAATTACTGTCATACTCACACGCAATAATGTCATATTATGTGCAATACTCATACGCAATAATGTCATATTCATGTGCAATACTCATACGCAATAATGTCATATTCATGTGCAATACTCATACGCAATAATGTCATATTCATGTGCAATACTCATACGCAACAATGTCATATTCATGTGCAATACTCATACGCAATAATGTCATATTCATGTGCAATTACTGTCATACTCACACGCAATAATGTCATATTCATGTGCAATACTCACACGCAATAATGTCATATTCATGTGCAATACTCATACGCAATAATGTCATTCATGTGCAATTACTGTCACTCACACGCAATAATGTCATTCGTGTGCAATACTCATACGCAATAATGTCATATTCATGTGCAATTACTGTCATACTCACACGCAATAATGTCATATTCATGTGCAATACTCATACGCAATGATGTCATATTCATGTGCAATACTCATACGCAATAATGTCATATTCATGTGCAATACTCATACTCAATAATGTCATATTCATGTGCAATACTCATACGCAACAATGTCATATTCATGTGCAATACTCATACTCAATAATGTCATATTCATGTGCAATACTCATACGCAACAATGTCATATTCATGTGCAATACTCATACGCAATAATGTCATATTCATGTGCAATACTCGTACTCAATGTCATATTCATGTGCAATACTCATACGCAATAATGTCATATTCATGTGCAATTACTGTCATACTCACACGCAATAATGTCATATTCATGTGCAATACTCACACGCAATAATGTCATATTCATGTGCAATACTCATACGCAATAATGTCATATTCATGTGCAATACTCATACGCAATAATGTCATATTCATGTGCAATTACTGTCATACTCATACGCAATGTCATATTCATGTGCAATACTCATACGCAACAATGTCATATTCATGTGCATATAACTGATGTAAATAAGAGTGTTTACTTTACCACTATTATAATACATTTTTATTTTTTCTCTCTATTCCTTATTAAGAATATGAGAGGTTCTGTCTATAGGAATTTTGTTTATAAGAGGTTTTCTATTAAGGTTGTTTTTTTTTTAGAGCTTTCTATAAGTTATCTGTTCTCCTACTTCTGTATCTACCTGCGTTGCAACACCAAAATTTCCCCATTGTCTTATCTTAAATCTTAAACTATTTGTCACAACTCAAATTTGTCTATTGATTTTATTACATTAATTTAAATAAATAAAGACTTGATATGTTCCTCCAGGTGGTGGACAGGGAAGTGTTCCTGGCCGGCTTTGATACCAGCGAAGACTCCATATCCAGACTGGACGTGTTAAACGGCTCACTGGACGTCAACGTGACGACCAAAACCATCGAGCTGTTTGGGCTGGAATTTGAGAAAGAGTCTTATGCGATTCTGGTGGCTGCGACGCTGACGTGTTTGGCCGGTATTTATCAGGTGAAAACACGAGTCTCATCTGTGATTACAATGAATGTGTGTGTAACTCGTGTGCCCGGTCAAACTATTATTTATGGCAGTGAAAACACCTTCACTTTTGTTTAGAATAGAACTATTTACAGAGACTTTCTAACTAAGAATACATTTGAAAAATAAAATGACACGTAAAGGAAGTAAATCCCGGGTGACCACCTAAAATCTCCTCAAAAAGTAGTAAAAGTGGGACAGGTTGTGCAATTTACTATGTGTACGGCAGTTTTGTAGTAATACATTGTAAACAGAAAGCTATTGTTTGTACCCTATTTTTGAAGATAAATCACTTTTTAATTATATTTTGAACACAATATTTGTAATACATTGTGGACACATTTTAAAAGTGCAACTTCCCACTGTTTTACATACATTTATAGCTCATTTACATTACATTTTAGACAAAAAGTTTAGGTAAATATAACTTGCAATTCAACATTTTAAAAATGAATACCGTATTTTTCAGACTATAAGTCGCACCTTTTTTCATCGTTTTGGCCGGGTGCGACTTATACTTATATTTATACTTACTTATACTCCGGATCGACTTATATGTGATATTATTTGTTATTTTCACTCTTGCAACCGCATTTCATACTCCAGTACGACTTGTATATTTTTTCTTCTCTATTGTGCATTTTTTGGCGACTTATAGTCCGGAAAGTACGAAATATACAATTTTTAATCCTAAAAACACATTAGAAACATTTTTTTGCATCAGCATTTGTAGTGCATTTGTGTCTCGTTTTTTCTTACGTAAAAAAAGTTTAATATTTGCACATTTTTTAAACTTCTATACTCAATATGAAACTGTTGTTCTTTCCTTAATCCATAACTTCCTTCTCTGTCTGAGTTTTGTTCCTCAGTGACTTTATACATAATCAGAGCGGTTTTAAATGTTACTAGATCAGTTCACTTCAAAAACATTCTTTTAAAAACACAGTTACTTTCAGTTTGTCAAAGTGCTGTATGAAGTACCGCCAGATTAGTCCCGGCAGAGATAACAGCAGCACAGACACGTTATTTACTGAACCTTTTACTTGAGGCGTGTTTGTTTCCACTCTTCAGGTTCTCATGGCAGTTTTCCGCCTGGGCTTCGTCTCCGTTTACCTTTCTTCTCCCATGCTGGACGGTTTTGCCACAGGGGCCTCCTTTACCATCCTGACCGTCCAGGCGAAGTACCTCCTGGGGCTGAAAATTCCCCGTCACCAAGGCCCCGCCGTCGTCCTGGTCACATGGTTCAACATCTTTGCAAACATTCACAAGACCAACTTCTGCGACCTCGTCACCAGCGCCATCTGCATCTCCGTTCTGGGTAATTCAAGGCAACTCGAGCCTTTGCCGGGACATCTTGGTTTGTTTTTTTCTGTTTTAGGACAATTATGTGGTGACGGTGGCATAGGTAAATCGGCAGCGACTTGGAACGGAAAGGTTGCCGGTTCAAAACTGTGTGAATTGTGTGTCGTCAGGAGGTGAAGAGGCTTTGAATGTGACTTTCTTTACATTTGTATATAAAACAGAATATAGCAGGGGTCTTCTTCCTCCAGAGATATACTTCTACATAACTCTTTCAGCGGTCGAACTAGTGACCTAGTGAGCTAATGGAATCGATTTAAAGAAAGAACGATAACAATTTAGCGGTGATGGATTACAGTCTGAGGCCTAGAAAACATTAACCATTATTAGTGCACAGCTAGGTAATTTAAGTAAACATTAACAATGGTAATAGACATATGATTCAGCACAATATGTATGAAATATGATTCCTGAATCCTTCACTGCTTGTAAGTTGTTGGAGAGCCCAGAATACACTTTATTGTCCCGAAACATTTGCCGCCACAAAACATTAAGAATAACAAACACTCAGAAACAGCAGATACAATATAGATTGTAGATTCAGATTTAGAAATATATAAAATAACAACAAAGTGCTTGTGATAGTTAAGTGCATTATAAATGTAGAAGTGCATTTGCTTGTCAAGTTATTGAGAGTTCAGCAGTTTAATTAGGCTAAAAGACAGTTTGAGACAGTTACTATAGATTTGCTTATAACTGCGATATAATGCCTCTTAAACTTAATGTTTATGAAGTGTTCCATTTCTGCAAATTACAAAACAGAAGCCTGTTCTAAAACACGTCGTCACACTTCAGACCTAGTGTCAAACCAATGGGAATTTTGAGATGCTAAATAAACTTAGTGTTAAGTCGGCGTAATCCCTCATTCGTCATCGTAGAAAAAGATTCAGTTGTAGTCGTCTGGACACTGTTTTAGACCAACAAGACGTTTTAACTCCAACAACATAAAGATGAATAATAATGCTAAATATAGCCGCAAGCGGCAATGATCGGCCCTCGCCACGCCGCCGCCACACCGCCGCCACGCCGCAAGAGGAGGGGGCGCTAACGCGCCCCAATTGTCCTTTTATCACGCCTACTGCTGAATCTGTGACGCTGTCACATGTTCTCCCCTTTGTTTTACCATCAAAAAGCAATTTTATTTTGAATTCTTGGCAAAATGTGCGGCTTTGCCGCACAGACACCGTGACTCTTTGAATGAAAATGTGGATAACTTTTGATGGTCCTGAAGATGAGTCTCACCAAATTTCAGGTTAATAGGGCTGACGCCCTGGGAGGAGTTTGTGAAAGTCTAAAGTGTAAACATGTTCTGGCCCCATTGGAATAACATGGGAGGTTTCGGTCATCGTTACGGCAACGCCATAACAATTATGACATGGGTCTCATTGACTTTTTTGATGGGGATGCTAAAATTGAGTTGTGTGTCAAATTTCATATAATTTCGCAAAACTAAACATTTAACCTCCATATAAAATCTGTAGGGGGCGCTGTGGCGCCAAATGAATTTATTTCACTTCAAGTAGGTTTAGGGCAAAGAGTTTAACAACTGATTCTAATTTGACGCAATTCGGACTTTATCTGCGCAAACGGCAGAAATTTTAAATATGGGAGATTTCTGAAATTTTAGTTACAGTTTGCGGCTTCGCCGCACAGAGACCGTGAGAGGTATCAATGTAATTTGGATAACTTTTGATGTCCCACTCCTCAGTAGCATTTTCACCAAATTTCAGCTTTTTAGGGCCAACGCCCTGGGAGGAGTTCGTAAAAGTACGACGTTTGGAAAGACTCCGAAGTCATGTTTAGCCATTTTTGAAGCAATATGGCCGACATTTGGTTCGGGGGACGGCGTTGCCGTAATAATATTTTTTACTTCTCTTGTCACCATCTACCTCTGCGCCAAATTTCATGATTCTACGATCAGATTTTTTTTGGGTCATTTCCCATCTCTCAATGCATTTTTGGTACATTTGGTGGCGCTGACGCGCCAATTTTTTTTATTTTAGAAAAGGGAAATAGCCAGAATGTAGAGAGGCACGATTTTTAGAGGTGTGCAAATTTTTGTGACTTTTCGTCAATGTTCACTGGGTGAAAAATAGGGGGGTTGGTCCCGAGAAGAAGAAGAAAGAAAGAAAGAAAGAAAGAAAGAATAATATTCCGATGCGAAAACAATGTTTCCCATTTTTCAAATATCATAAACTATACATTTTCGGAAAGCGCTCGCGCTTTCCTACCTCATGGTGTGGGTCCCTGGTCACTGACGGGTACTTTCGATAATTTTGAGTGGGCTCCGCCCACTTTGTGTTTTTGGCCCTCTATACAGTAATAATGTTCAATTTTTGCATTACATGCTTATATGCACGGAACATGCAAGAGATGGGGAACGTATTCGTGAGCTACTTAGCGCAAATGAGTGCTTTATATGGGGATGACGACCGCGAAGCGGTCGTCATCCCAATGTAAAGTGCTCGTTTAGTGCGAACTTTTGCACGGGCTTCGCCCGTTTACAACGGTAATGTTCCATTTTCCTACAACTAATTAGTATGCACGGGGCGTGCATGAGTGGAGGAGTGCGTTAGTGAGTGTTTGGAAGTGGGCGAGCGCTTCGCGCTCGATTTCGTGCGCACTACGTGCGCACTTTCGCAGCCGTGCTTCGCACGGCCTTACGAGATTAATAGGCCTCTCGCCAGCTTGTGGCGCTCGGGCCTAATAACATGCTACCTTCTGTTGTAGTGGCCGGTAAAGAGCTCCAGGACCGTTACAAAGACCGCCTGAAGATCCCTCTGCCCACTGAGCTGGTGGTGGTGGCAGTTGCCACGCTCGGCAGCCATTTTGGAGACCTGAACGGTAAATACAGCTCCAGTATTTCCGGGCACATTCCCACAGGCTTCATCCCCCCGAGAGCACCCAGCATCGACATCGTGCCACAAGTAGCTCTGGACGCCATTCCACTTGCTGTCATCAGGTGACTCTTAACTGCTCTTTTAACTCATTTCGATATTTTAAACTTTCTTGAATTAACAGATTGTTCTTTTCTTCTCAAGTTTTGCCTTCACTGTGTCACTGTCTGAGATGATGGCTAAAAAACATTGCTACACGGTGCGACCAAATCAAGAAATGCTGGCGATCGGCCTCTGCAACATCATCCCGTCATTCTTTCACTGCTTCACCGCGAGTGCTGCTCTGGCCAAAACCATGGTGAAGGACTCCACTGGCTGCCAGACACAGGTGACTTTCAACTCAAACTGAAAACATGACTTTTTACACATCAAAACCTTACTTAAAGGCGTAATGGACGATTTTTTTGGCCCAAATCTGAGTCTCATTTCTTCGTGGCGTAGACTGCCGATTAGTCCTGCCACGTATCAATCATAAAACGCACCTACCGCTCACCTGCAGCCGCGTGCAGCTCGTCCCCATGAGCAGCACGTTTCCGCGTGCCTAAGCGCATGGATCTATCGTAATATAGTTCCCTCAGTGTACGGGACAAAATTAAGACAGAGAAAGACAGTTCGAGCTGACTCAGAAGAGACGGAAATCTCTGGGAAACGAGAGATGCGATCCGTCTGGCTAATTATAATAAACAATTTTTGTGCGTCCCCACAGGGGGAGTGGCCTGCGCACTTCCGCTTGAGTTCTCAAATCGTCGAAAAATCGTCCATTACGCCTTTAATGGTAGCAACTGCAGATTATAGCTTTAGTTTATTGCCATTGTCTGTGAACAATTTACAAACTAGGAACTTGCTTTAGTGCAACACAAAACAATGTAGAGTATAGACTGTGCTAAAATAATATAAAATAAGGGCATGCCAAATAAAATAAAAGTGATTTAAACACAATACAAACACAAGAAGATCAAAATGATGCCAAACTGCCAGTGCAAAACACTCACCCTAGATCCACATGTTCAGGTGCATTGTGGGAATCCAAAGGATAATTTTCATTTAATTATTTACAAGACAATAAATTATCCCATACGGTTCATGTTCAGACATTTCTGTGCCAAACCTCTGCCATTTCAAGCTGTTTTTAAGCAGTTTTTCACATAGTGTTTGTGGCTCAACCAATCACAGCCTTTGCCTAAGTGCCCGTTCACATCTCAGCAAGAGCCGCAAGCGTCCTCATTGGCTTTCAGGTGCGTTGATTTGACGCTGGACTCTAAATCCGCTTTAACACAACACAGTGCGACACAAAAACCAGGCATCGCATCCTAAAACATCTTTTATGACACTAAATGAAAGACTGAATTTCTTAATAGAAATTATAATTGGGCTCAGCATAGACTTCAGTTACAGACTTCCTGACTGCGAGTGTATAAAAATATGGCCACCGTTTTGAATGAGAAATATAAATAGATATTTTCTGTACCAGGTGTCCAGTCTCATCAGTGCCTTGGTGGTCCTCCTCGTCCTCCTGTTCTTTGCGCCCTTCTTCTACGCTCTCCAGAAGTGCGTCCTGGCGTGCATTATCATCGTCAGCCTGCGGGGGGCGCTCAGGAAGTTCAAGGACGTCCCGGCGATGTGGCGAGCCAGTCGGGAGGACACCGTGGTCTGGCTCGTGTCCATGGCGGGCACGGTGCTCATCAGTGTGGAGCTGGGGCTTCTGGTGGGCATCGTGTTCTCCATGAGCGTCGTCATCTACAAGACCCAGAACCCGAAGGTGAGACGCTGTGGGCGGAGCGGGCGAGCCGCTGGGGGTGGAGCGGGCGAGACAATGTGGGCGGAGCGGGCGAGACGCTGTGGGCGGAGAGGGCGAGCCGCTGGGGGCGGAGCGGGCGAGCGAGACAATGTGGGCGGAGCGGGCGAGACAATGTGGGCGGAGCGGGCGAGACAATGTGGGCGGAGCGGGCGAGACAATGTGGGTGGCAATTGTTTTAATCTAGTACCTGACGACCAGCGTTAATTTGACTAAAAAGTTTTTGTCAATAATTCTTTTTAGTTTCAGTCAACCAGAAAAGGTACATTTTATTCTAATTATGATAAGATGTATTACAAAATGAACTCTGCTGAACATAAAGTAGATTTTTTCATATAAAAACAATTTGGAATGTTACTTTTCGTCATAGTTTAGATTCACTGGTCAATAGTGATTCATCATAAATCAATTCATCGTGGTGTCTTGGTCGACCAACATTTGTTTTTTCAAAGTATTTTGGGGTGATTTTAAAGGAGTAAGTCATCTTTGAGACGTGGGTGTGTCTTTTTACTGATACACATGAATATACTGTTTAATTCATCACTACTCACCTGGTTTCTGGTTTTCTGGTTCATGGTTTTGTCTTTGGGTAAAGCCGGTATAATCCCTCATTCGTCCAGAAAAACCAGCGTAGAAAAACCTTCAGTTGTAGTTGTTCGGACGCCGTTTTTGAAAAAACGTTGGCCAGCGTGCTCCTTTTAGAATTGAGTCGACTGCAGCCGGAATATTCAAAAGTCTAAGTATCCCGGCGGAGGACGAGAGGGTTGATGTTCAGTACAATATGGAGGAGGATTGTGGTCGTTCAGAGTAAACACCTGCTTCATATTTCATCCCATTATTGAAGTAAATCAGTTTATACAGTAATGGAAGACTTACATTCAACATAACGTAACACTCCACCGTGTCACAATAACGACTGCATTCACATATTGTTCCATAAATGAGAGAAGGAACAATATTTTCAGGGGTCAATATTTACCGTGGTGCCTTTTCTGTTTGTGTTAGTAGAGAATTCGCGATAAGATTTGAGCTGTTCAGGATCAGATAAGAACCTTCCAGTGCTGATAATAGACACACGTTCAGGTACACAGTGTTTTGTTTTGCTGAAGTAGAAGCAAGATCAGGAAATTCCTTCTTTTTAACTCAACGTTTGTATCAGTGTCACGTCAAATTAGTTTCTAGTTCATGCACTGCTGGTTAGTGTTTGAGCAGAGTTTGGTAGAGTAAACATTTACGATAATATTACTCAAGTAAAAGGGAGTGAAATGAGTAGTGAGCAACAGTTTAGTCAAATGTATTTAAAATGAGTTTGGACAGCCAAACACTATATGCAAAACTGTTTGTTTTTTTCTATTGTTTTTTGTCACTTTACTCTCTCTACATGTTGGTTTTCATGTGGAAACAACAAAATGATCCCGCTGTAATGTTTCTTTTATTATTTAATTGAATTTGATGCATTTTTCTCCCACAGAGGCATAAAGATGACCTCTTAAAGTTGCACCAAACTTTACAATCTCGTACTTAATAAAATTTGGACAAAGGATTTGTTGAGATCTAATTTGGAGCCTGATTTTCATTAAAGTTTTAAGTCTAGATATGCAAAATCTCCTCATACATACACGTACATTTCTTTGTATCTAAACTGTAAGCAAAATGAACAAAGAAATGTCCCAAATAGGTGCAGTTTTGGCCGTTTTTACACATAAAATGCCTTATTTCTATGTAAAAATATTACATGATGAAAAACTTGTCATACAAATTGTCCTTACATTTATGTGAGTAAACTACAGGAGAAGTTTAAAATGTATATCTTTAAATGTAAGGTTTTGTCCTATTCACCTACAGATTCTGCTATTTCCAAGGAATAACCACAAAAACAACTGCCTAAAGGTAAAATGAAGCATTTAATCGTTCATAAAACACTAGAATTATTCACAGTGGGAAGAGAAACCACAACTTTCACTCAAGTTCAAATTACTGTCACTTCAAACCTCAAAGTAGAGGTCTGAAAACTACTCTGAAAAGTACCATTTGAATGGACCTGAGGACCACCCCCCGCTGCATCCTCCAACTTTTCTTACACAACTTAGACAAACTGCTCAGAAAAGCAAACGGAGCGAGCGTTTCCTCCGGCTGAGCTGCAGAACAGAGCCTTTCAGGTCGTCTTTTGTCCCAGCGGCAATTCAGCTGCAAAATGTGGACTTTATGTAAATGAGTCAGCAGCGTGAGGGGCTTATTTAGAGCCCCTGGCCCCCATTGTTGCCATTCAATGTTCTTCGTACTGTGCAAAACTCGAACACTATCTACAGTAGATCAACGTAAACACCAACTGTCCCGTGTCTCTTTCAGGTCTCTCTTCTCGGGCGGGCCTGCGACTCCGACCTTTACGAGGACGTGGACGAATACAAAGACCTGCTGCCGCCAGCTCGAGTGTGCGTGCTCCGCTACCAGGCCCCGCTGTACTACGCCAACAAAGACGCCTTTCTCAAAGCCCTTTACCGGCGCGTGGGAGTCGAGCCGTTCCTGGAGCTGACCAGGCGGAGGAAGCAGCAGAAAAAGGCCAAGCTGTCCCCCAAGAACGCCAACGGTGACCAAAACGCCGGTGAGGTGGTGCTCGGGCTCATTCGCGGCGAGCTGGACTTCCACACAGTCGTCCTGGACTGCTCCGCCGTCCCGTTTGTCGACTCGGCGGGCGCGGCGGCGCTCAAAACGGCGGTGAAAGAGTACGGGGACATCGGGGTCGGCGTGTTTCTGGCCAGCTGCAATACGTCGGTGATAGACGCTCTGCGAAACGGAGGGTTCTTTGGGGAGAGCGACCGGCGCATGAGCCAGTTATTGTTCCACACGGTGCACGGGGCGGTGGAACGTGCCGTGGCGGGTGAAGCGGCGCGAGGAGAGGGCAAAACGGCCACGTCTGAGGCGTAGTGGGCCGGCGCTGAAGTTACACACTGCAAATGTCGGGGGGGCTTTAGGTAGATCGTTCGAGCAAAGTTTGTGTTTTGAACGACTGTGGAAAAGACGAGTTCATTTGTAAAACACATGTCGCGTTTGTGTTACTGTTCTCATGTCAAATCGGCATAACAATGATATCAAGATCATGATTTGATATTTGTATTGGATCAGATTATATTTTGGCAAAAAGCAAAGTCTCGAAGTATATTTTGCGTATCCGTTTTTGCAGATAAACTCTTTGACGGTGCTGACGGTAGTGATTATAGACAGAACAAGCTCTGAAACTGTTCAATGCCAGGTTTAAAAAGGAGCAGGATCTAGTAACAGTGTCTATGTAAAGGTCTGATCATTATCTGATTTCTGATCCGAGTTTTCAGATTATTGAAACGTCGTCTGATTTCTGCCTGATTGTTGTTCTACTTTCTTTAAATCTAACTTTTTTTTTCCCCACCATTTCCCAGTCAAAACCTGATCAAGTGTGAACGACCTGAATGAAATCAGATTACTCACACCTGTTTAACTGTTACGCAACATTTTATTAATCATACACATACTTTTGTCCCTTTTCATAATATAAATACAATAAAGAAAAAACAATTATATAAAAGTAATACAAGTAAATAATAATATAGTTTTAACAAGTATTTTCTATCATTTCAATAATCTGATTAATCCAGGAATCAGATAATGAACAGATTTTCATAAGCATAGTCACTGTAATCCAGGAATCTGAGCTCGTATTTAGTCGTTTCACGTAGCAATTACCAATCTGACATTTTGTTTTAGCTTCTGTGGTCATTTATATTATTATTATGATGTATTATTATTTCTGATCTACATGAACTTTTACATTCTCGGAGAGGAAACGAATACAGACTGAGCCGCATTGTTCACAGTAGTGTCAGGATTGTCTCTATGTAAATGTGCACTGGTTTTAAGCAGCTTTAACATGTTCATTTTAAAAAGGCAAAGAAAACTATTTTTAGAAGTTGTCTTTTTACAAGTGAAGCAAATACTCATCATTTTACACTTCGACTTTGACCCTGCCAGAGACAATATCCCGCCCAATCACAGGCGTTTACGGTCCAACTCTCAAACGTGCGTCCTTCCCTGTGGACCTCTGACCTCCACACGACCCCGACTGTGGTTACCGTGGTCACTCTGTCACTCCAGGCTCATCTCGGACACGTGCGACTCGCGAATCTTTAACGTTCCCGAGTACGAGCCGGACGGAAGACGTTTTTTGCGACGCTAAAGATTAACTTCATTTCAGTGTTATTGCCACACGTGGACGGTTGTCTGCCGTAAAACTCATGTCATTTTTACCGACAATATTAAATGTACACGTGTACGAAATGATCTTGTTGCACGACAGTCACGTTTGAAATCTATTTTTACTTTTGTGTCTTTTGATAACATTTGACTGATGCTGCCTTAATGTGGAATACTTGACCCAAATAAAAGAGTTGTGTAGTTTTTACAGTCGAGTAAAGAAAGATTACATACAAGTATAACCTACACTGTCTACACGCACACCAGAAATCCCATCATTATCCAACTTCTGGAGTTATCAGATTATTGGAATGTCATCTGATGTGAGCAATCAGATTTCTTTCTGATTGTTCAGGTTTTGACAAGGAAAATTTTGCACAAAAAAAAGGGAGAATTAATGAGGAGAATGAAGACAAAAATGAAAGCGAAAATGTTAAAGATTGAAAGCGTTATTTTAAAATGTACTTGTATTTGTACTTTGTTGTCCAAACACAACAGTTCCACTAAAAAAAAAACACTGATAGAGTTGTTAATGATCAGATTTGCGATTTGCATTTTAACGACTGATAAAAACACTGAAATATGAGCGAACAATCCGTGCATTTCAGACGGTTTTACGCAGAATAAGAGGATAGTTTGTGGGAGTTATTATGGCACTTGCAAATAAACTCGCGATTTGCCGATCCGACTGCAATAAATCTTGCATCTCCTTTGAATTTAAATGAATTACAAACCTGCAGAAAGGAAACAGACAACTCCCGGTCATTCGTGTACAGCAGCATTCTTTTTTTTTTTTATTCATCCCAAAAATTTAAAAATAGATTTGTACATAGGCACTCCAATAAATATAACACTTAACCTATGCCAGCATTTCACCAGTTTTAAACACAAAACCACAAAAACAATAGTAAAATCTTTTCACCGACAGACCAAGCCGTTCATGATAGTCAGACAAATAAATAGAAATTCACGCAGTCAAAATAATAAAGGCAAAAAAACCAAAGTTGTTCTTGTAGCACCTGGTTGTTTGATATTGGCTCATTGAAAGTGGTGTAACAGTAATTCCACAGTTATTTTGTATATTTTCTTACACAGTACAAACATATGAAATAAGGCAGATTCATGAACATGCATAAAACATACAGTAAAATCATTCTCAAGTTATTTATGACCTTTTTAGCCACAGGATCCTGAGGTCAAGCTCATTTTCCCTTTCAGGCAACAGCGCCCTCTGTCTGCAACGGCGTGCTACAATGCCACTTGATAAACGGAGATCTTTATCCTAGGGATTTCAAATGTTAGGTTCATCGATATTTGTGATAATTCAGGTCATAATATAATCTTAATATTAAGTAATGCATACAAATCCTGACAATTTAGAAGCAAAATGTCATGTTTTTACTTCTATTCATAGTCCAAAATACACTTAAGTGTAACCAACTTTTTTATCTGGCCATTTTTATCACATTAACTCTCATGTTTTCATACAGAAAGTTACATTTCTTAAAGCAGGGGACAAACTTGACGAACAGTAGCGTGTTGGTCTTAAATGTGTTGCGTTTTTCCTCTCACAATAATAGTAACATACATTTGTGAGCGCGACATCCAGACCGCAGCTATGGGTTTTGTGTGGAGTCAACAGTAAACAGTGCAGTTAATGGACAACCTCACATACACAACACAAAATTAAAAAATGCTGTAAATGTTCTCTTAGGCAGCGGCCGCTTCAAGGATTTTCAACAACCATCGTTTATAAACCATAGATTATACAAATCTATGGTTTGTAGACGGTGGTTGACTAAAGAGAGGAAATAGTTGCCTAAATGTGCTGTGAATACGGCTGATTGTTTTGGTAGTCGACTGGTAAGCGCTTAGTTTTCCAATTAGGCGACTATTTCTATTGCACATTGAGATATACAAGTATATTTTAATGAAATGAAGGTTGAAATATGCTGACTGAAGGCTTCAAGAAAGAATATTTTAGAATAACGAGTGTTATTGATGAAAATCAGAATACTTTTTTTGTTATGATACAATAATGCCACTGTCTTTGTTATAAAAAGGTTTTTTTGCATGCGTTTTAAGGTGCATTCACAAACATTTTAAATTGGGACTAAACCTAGAACTAAAAATGGACAAAACCAGGATCAAACTCAAGTCTTCATCAAAACTAAACTGGGCTCAAACTGGGACCAAACAAGTCCCAGTGCGCAAGAATCTGTAGGGTCCAGATGAAGATTAGGATTATCAAAATACAACTATTATTTTTTGTAGTCGACTAGTCACAATTAGTCAATCAATCGTGGAAGCCCCAATTGTTAAGAATATTTTCTGCATTCAAATTGACTCAAAATTGTGCTGTCAAATTCTAAATGTCCGAGGTTTGTGTGATTTCTGCATCACTGACGTCTTCTCAGGACAGAGATCGTCACTCTTTACTCTCCTCGAACTGTCACAGAACTATACTTTTGTCCACCTTTTGTCCTTTTATGCCAGTCAATTCTCGTTTGTTTTCCAGCTCAAATTTGTTGCCAAATATTCCGGCAAAACCCGATATGTTCACATTGTGCAAACATTGTTGGATATGTACAAAAACACAGTATCAAATAAAGAGTAAAACATCACGGTTTAGGCCTTGGCCATTCATAATTCGATTCATGCGTCGATTATAAAGTCGATATTAGTCAGTCTTCGAGTTAATCGGTGGAAAAGTCAGCGGTTTCAACGAGACCGGCCTCGTATTTTCATTCTAGTGCTGCCGTCCAGTTAAAAACATTTGCACTTAGCTGCTTCCTTTCCTCTGGGTGGGACAGGGCTGGCTGTGTCTGAACCTCATGATGTACACGGCCGTTTGGTGCCACCAGTAGAACATCAGGACCACCAGGACGTGCCACACCTGGTGACTGGCGCCCAGGTAGTTAAGCTGGCCTGTGGAAAACCGATGCACGTTTGTTATCACTCAGAAATGCTACGTAAAGCACAGCAGCTTGAATTCTAGTATTTTTCAACTTTCTGGACGCCGTTTGTGTGCAATTTATTTCAGACAAAAATAACGTCACGGTTCAATCACAAAATCCAGGTTTGTACGGAAAAAAATACTTAAAAAGCGTCAACATAATAAAACAAGAAACATTTAGAAAGGGAAAACAGGTTAAACAAGTTAAAATAAAAATAAAAAAGGTGCAACCCACTTATTTTCAGTCAAATCAACAATTCTAGGATTAATTAGGATAAATTTGTAGACTTCAAACACTCAAATAAAAATACTACAAATTGAAAATAATAGGCATTTTTGTACTTTATTATTTATATACTACATATTATTTATAAGTCTCTAAACATTATTTTTAGTTAGATTAGCTCTGAAAAAGGAACTAATGCTCTATATCAGTCCAGACCTCATACAGCAGCTTTACTCTGACTTATAACATTTTAAAATCTGATTTTCCTTTGGGCAGAGCTTGTTCCCACTTAGAAGAAAACCAGAAGCAAAAAACTAGTCTCTCAGCATCAAAAAGAGAAGAGTACAGTCATTGGTTTGTGCTCCAATAGGTTCAGACACAGCTTCAGTTTGAACTCGGGACACTGATAATATAACGACAGTCCGAACGTGCAGTATTCATACGCGACCAAGCGCTTACCCGGGAAGTAACGCTCAGGAATCTTTGTGACGTAGAAGAGGAACGCCGATGCAGCAATCAGGTACATGATCAACACTCGGGGCAGGAACAGCTGAGCAGACCACACAAAAAAAAAAAAAACTCTTTCAACAGCTCCCGAATGTGACGCGGGGGGAACGTGTATCCGAGCGGCGCGTTTGTCAAACCTGCACGATATCAGAGGCGAGCCCGTCGGTGAGGCAGATCCAGTGGCAGGCGGGCACCACGCTGACCCCGGCCACGCAGCAGAAGATGCCCATGCGGATCTTCTTCCAGTCGTTGCTGAGATAGTGAGGGTGAACCTGGGCGCAGAACACGGCCAGGATCAGGGACAGGACGGTCATGAGGTACACCTGCCGCCAGAACTGGAACACACGCCAAAGCCACCGTTAGTGCAAGTGAAGGGTGAAGAGAACGGCTCATTTACTAGACAGATGAGCCAAAACTAAATTATTATTTCAGTGGTCGACTAGTCCAGCAATTACCGTATTTTCCGGACTATAAGTCGCACCAGCCAAAAAATGCATAATAGAGAAGAAAAAAACATATAAGTTGCACTGGAGTATGAAATGCGGTTGCAAGTGTGAAAATAACAATATCACATATATACTTATACTCCGGAGCGACTTATAAGTATAAGTCGCACCCCAGCCAAAACTATGAAAATAGGTGCGACTTATAGTCCGGAAAATACAGTATTTCTATTGTACATTGAGACTTTTGAACGCATTTTTTACCAAATAAAAGTTGAAATGCCATGAAAATTTGCAAATAAAGTACATTAGTGACAAAAAATACGAAATTGTCAATTATTTCTGGACATTTTTAATTAATTACAACACTGTCTTTGTTGTAGACTCTGTTTAGTCCAAATAACCATGATAAATATTCATATTTGTTTTATTTGAGCTTTATTTAACCGGGTTAAATCTTGTCGAGATGAACAGTCTGAACAGTTTCAAGAGCGATCCATCAGCAGAAACACAGCTCAGGGGTCCGACATTTTAACACCCGTCTGCATTTACAAATCTTTCATGGAGAGTACTTTCAGTCAAAACATTCACATCGAGTCTATCAACGCAGATTTAATTGTTGCGGCCCGCAAAACGCAACAACTATTTCTTAACCATCAGTAGAAAGGCTTAGGTAGACTCTGTCCGCAGGGAATTCTGATCAACCCTTGAACGTCTTTATCTAAAAATAGACCAGACTGAGTACAAAAGGAAGGTGGAGCGTTACATACGGTGTCACAGTAGAAGGCGTAAAAGATCCCGGGAACGTAGCAGCCCAGGATTCCCACTGAAATCCCAGCGTAGTCCAGCGAGAGCCAGCGCCGGCATGTTCTCTCCGAGCGATGGCACGAGAACAGATGGTAGCCCACGGAGCACAGCATGCACACCTGACGACACAACACAGTTTACACTTTCACTCGTTTCCTTTAACCGGTCAAAAGATCAGACGCCATTCCAGCTAAACTAAACTGTTACCATTGGGCTTGCTGTGCATGTCACCTTCATCGTTCTGCCTCGGCTCCGTCTTTAGGATGTATTGTAAAAGGAGGCTTTTTCGAATTCGCTAACCCTAGCGCCTTCTACACAATCCAGCCCTGCCTACTCCAGGAGAAACTGAACATGATGCTGTGGACCTGCACCTGGTGAGCTGGAGGACGATTACTTTACCAATAGGCCACAGTTTGTCCGGCCGGGGGGACTGACCTGCAGCATTGGAGTGCTTCAGGGAATGGTGTTATCCCCTCTCCTCTTCACCTTCTATGTGCTTACCGAGCTGCTCCTCGGACAGTGCCTTGTGCATTAGACTAATGCAGCCGCCTCCCCTCTCTCAGGGGCAGGAGAACAGTCTTTAACAGTGGCTTTGTTCAGTGCCTTTAACTTCTAGCACCTTATTAAAACTCCTTAGCACTTTATGTATTTATGTAAATTACTGTGACATGTATAAAACTGAACCTGTTAATCTTTTAAAATGTGGTGTTCATCATAAGTTTTATGTAATGTGTGAATGGGATTTTGGATTAATAAAGTATTTATCTATTAATCTATCTCTACAGTACCAACACAAACATAGAAGTATTCAAAGAAGTGACTATCTAGACTTTTAATACCGTCTAATCTACTGTACAAACCCGATGTTGTCTCTGTGGCCTGTAACAAAGTAATATGTAAATAAAGAGGATACATTTATACAATTTAAAATAGGTTCCATTATGTGTTGTTGTTTTTTTCAATCGCTTTGGTACATTTACAGAAACGTTTTATAAAAATTCAGAATTCAGAATCTAACTTTGTGAAAAAAACGTAAAATGAGTTTTCTCAGCTCATTGCATGTTTTGAAACCTACGTTTAGACCAGTTAAAGGTCATTCGAATACTAAATTAGATGACGCTTATTCCAATAATCAATCAGCTGCAACCGTAGTCAGGGGCATTACCGTAGTTACCGCGAACTGTAGCTGCTTCGCCTCCGTCGTACCTTCTAACTTTTGATATTTGAATTTTTCCAAATCTCTAAAAGCAAAGACTTATGAGAAATGAGCGTCCAGAATCACGATGAACTCTGACATTGCGCTCCGTCTGTGTTCTGCTTTGTACCTGGAAGCAGAATAATCCGATGGCGTAGATGACGTAGTCCTCCCTGTTGGCTCCGGAGGCCGGCAGGACGGTGAACAGGTCGTTTAGTGACAGAGAGAAGAAGAGCAGGAAGCCCAGCAGGTGGCTCCAGATGTTCACCGTCTCATTGGACAACATGAAAATACTGCAGTAGAAACAAAGAGACAGAACATAACACCGTCAACATAAACACTGAATCAGAACTCCCCGTGCGAGTTCAATACATCAAATATTATTTATGAGCACATTTCAATGGGACTTTTATGAGCTTTTAGCCTTAACAGCGTCACCTCATCAATAGTGCACCAAGTCATATTTTGATTGATTCAAGCGTTTTTAGGTAATCCTGTTCGATCATGCATTAGAGGCTTGAGTGCTCAGGGAAATTCAGTCTACACTTACCCCCTATCCCCACCCACTGAGATTTGGCATGTCTTTTACTGGGGAGGAGCCTATTGAACATGTTTTCTATTTAATCTGCAAAAACCTATGACGTGATCAAACACATTTGTTGGCATCAGAATTGTTCTTAGCTGATTAGGTGCTGATTGATTAAAAACAGGATTAAAGTTTGTATTACAACAACCCCAGCCATTAATGTGAATCTGCAATTTTACAAATGACAGACAGGTCAGTTTATCACTCTGGGAAACTTGACAGATCCTAATAATATTGAACCATAATACCAAACAGCTTTTTTCATAATGTATTATTAGGCAAAAGTATTGCAATCACAATATGTTGAAATTGCAGTATATATTGTATCTGGCCTAACGCATCGTGATCGTCTCGTGACAAAAGCATATCGTTACAGCCCTAAAAAATAGTTCATTGCATAGCCATCTATTAGTTTTTGAAAAGCCTCAATAGTAGTACATTATCAACGCACTCCTCAAGTGCTGCGAACGCTCCCTAAATAAACCCCTAAATCACATCACAAAGCCAGAATCCCACCTCCTGAGGCAGAGTTTGGAGGGCAGGTGGGCCCGGTATCCGCCGGTGATGTAGGGGTTCTCCTTGAGGAAGGGGGGGATTTGTTCATAGGTGTAGAGCCGTATGCTCTGAGGTATGAGGACGGGCCAGTGCTGGTAACTGCCCAGCTCGATGTAGTGAGCCGTCTTCAGCAGCTTCTGAGGCACCTTCAGCAGCATCCTGTACATGAGGCTGAGTCACGAGGCCAGCGGCGGACACCAGGGCTGAGCGAGAAGAGAAACTGTCAGTTCAACTATTTTAGCGACTCTCACTTTCTTAAGATGTTGCCACACACAACAGCTTAAAAAAAGACATCACTATCACACATCACACATCAATTTTACAAAAAATCTCACAGGTGAAGTTCTGACTCAGTGTGTCCGATAGAGGAGAGACTATAATGGCCCCTCAGTGTAAAATTCTTCCCAGTCTAAAAATAACCAGGACTATTACTGTCATAAACTAGTATATAAAAGTAATTATACAAAAAATACTGCTTTGATATATATTACCAGTGACATTTATAATCCACATTCCATTGCATGAAAATAATTCAAATAAAAACCATTTGTGCAGCTACAGTTTCAACAAACTCTATGGCAAACACAGAAATATAGCTAGTCTTATTAATGATGACACAGAACTTCCATATTTACCGAGTACTTTTGAAGAAAATAAGAACTTGTTCTTTCCATTTTTTTTTTCTTTGACATTTTGATTTAATAAATACACTGTGTTTGTTATGAAAGGTCTTTTCATACGTTATTTAGAATGTGTATAGACCAGATAACACGAACAATTATAAGAATACGACTAAGATTATATATTTACAGTCAACTAGTCACGATTATTGCTTTTTTTGTTGTTGTTATATTATTGCGTTATATTTTTGGTCCTGCAAAAATGGAAATTAAGCCTCTCAACTCAATTCATCGGTGAGAAACAGAAAATAGTGATAAAGTGTTTTGTGCGTGTATAAATGCAGGCAAGAGTGACACCTGATCACACTGCACTGAAATGCTATTGTTTACATGTAGCCTCCTTTAGCTAGTTGCACAATGCACCAACATGTAAGAATGTCAACTGTACAAATGCACCCATACCTTACCTTTTTAAAGCTTTAATAAAAACCCACATAAACATTGCAGTGATGAACGGGTCGAGGATTTGTCTCGCGCGCTCGCAGCAGAAACAGGCTAACGTGCAGCTAATGTTTTGACAGGCTGTCACTTTCGTCAAAACAAGATCCAAAACTGGGTGAAATGACTTACCATTATCCACAGCACCAATGTCGCGGCGCTGTTTGTACCGGCTCCGGGTCCACACACATCCCAGGCCAAGATTAACTCCAGATTTGACCCATCAAAGCGAACATGGATGTGGGACGTGATGTGAGCGTGGATCTCCTGGACCTGTGCTGCAGCAGTGAATGAACACGCGCTTCTTCGTCCGAAACATTACAATGAAAATAAGCGGACAGCGGCGCGTTACTGCCCCCATGTGGTCAGAATGAGTATCGTCGACCTACACGTGGTGTTTGTGCTGTTTTTGAGATTTGTCTGTGGCTGTAAACGTTGAATAGTACAGTGTGTGGTCGATTAAGTTTGATCGTTTATTGCCATGAGCAGGCGTTTTAAATACCGAACATGTAAAATTAAAACATGTATGAAATCTGTTGCGTTTCGTGGTTCGTCAGACATCTTTTCTGCAAAGAACACACACTCGTAGCTTCTTTGTTCCAGTTTATTTCCATCAGGTACAGAGCTCAACAGCAATCAATTTATATCCCGCCAAGACACCAGGAAGTGGTCACAACCGGAAGTGATCAAACGCAACAACAAAATAATACATCAACACAAAGTACACACAAATAACAATATGTATGAGAACACAATTCCAACAAAATCAAAAAAAACAATGACTTAAAGGTTGAATGGACAATTTTTTTGGCCCAAATCTGAGTCTTATTTCCTCGTGGCGTGGACTGCCGATTAGTCCTGCCACGTATCAATCATAAAACGCACCTACCGCTCACCTGCAGCCGCGTCAGGCTCGTCCCCATGTTTCAGCGTGTCTAAGCGCATTGATCTATCATAATATACGCGCAATTGCACACGCACACAGCTTAGATGGAATAATGCTTGGCAGTTGTAGATCATGCCTTTCATGCTCCGCATCACATGGTCGGCGTCAGCAGTAATTTTATTCTCACAGCCTGACATGAAACATCTGAGGAAACTCTGTTGCTATACAATCTGACCCATCGTCCCTGCTCCGGGCACTCGTTCAGAATAGGAGCCACCACAGCCGCAGCCACTCAGGGCATGTCCTCAGCAGCTCTCCAACAACTCGGGTGAAGGTCTATTTCTGCCCCATATGTTCACACGGACCTACCTTGCAGCCCATCGCTCTCTGCACCCCTAGTTATTGTGTCTCTTAGACAGGGCCGGCCCAGCCTATAAGCGAACTATGCAGCCGCGTAGGGCCCCGAGGCGTTAATAGGGCCCCCAATCTGGCAACCCGTCTTATGAGAAGTGCAGGCGCAGCGTGCGCCACTAGTGTAGTAGCGCTGCTGGCGCGGCAGCGCCTAATAGATCGATGGGCAGCTGTTGTTGTTGTTGTTGTTGTTGTTTTATGGCGGTTGGCATCCAATTGTTGCATTACAGCGCACACAGCGGTAACATATAACGCACAAACCGCATTTATTTGTAATTACAATCTGGCAACCGAGACACCAAACCTGCGCTGATTGGGCAACTTCATTGTGCGCGAGGAACTCGAGAGCAAAACATAAACACAACACAACGTGGTCCCTGCGTGGTCCTCATGTCCAGAGGAATATATCTCCTGGTGCCGAAAAAACGAAAGAAGAAACTTCTTGACGATGTAAAGAAACTGCAAACTCAACAACACTCTCCAGGTAGTGAACTTCTCTTACAAAGAGACGGTTAATGCTGCTGTTTGAAACAACACGATTCTGTCAAGTTAGTTCGCTCAGGCTGGAGGCGACGAGAGCTCTGCCCCGCGCACAATAATATGTCTGAATGAAAGATAATAAGCTTCACATTTAAACCAGCCCGGTAGTGTCAGCTGCAGGTGAGGCCGGTGAGGGGCCTCTATGGTCCGGGTCACTAAGAGGCGGGGATCCGGTCCGTCTCGTCCAGAACCTCTGACGTGAGACTTTGGAGTGAACAGTGTGCGGCCCCTGTCCCGGGCCCCTGTCCCGGGCCCCTGAGCAGCCTCAGTCAGAGATGAGCTGGTTTGAGTTTGGGTCCCTCTCTCTCACATCACCATGTGTGAGATCAATCGTGACTCGTGATGTCTGTTTTACTTTGAATTCTTAACGTGCAATAAGAGGAACGTAAAGGTTTATGCACGTAAGGTCCATCAGCCAATCACATCGCAGCATTGTTTCATGTCCAGTGTGTGATGTTCAGATCAGAACAAACATTTATATTCTAATTCTCTTTTAATAGAGCAATAAAACATTTCAATTTATTTAAAAAGCATCATTAGACTATTTGTTATAAATTATAATAAATTGTGAAAAATAACCAGACATATTATAATTACGTCTGTTATAGAATAATACTATATATTTTTATATAAGTGGCAAAGCTGCAGAAACGCAGTCTCTTCACTATAGCTAGGTTTGGACCTTCACTTCTAGTTCTGTTCATTCTCTGGGAATAACATGTTTGCACTGTTTTATCAGTGTTAATTGTTAATCAAGCAATGCTTATGCTATTTTTTAAATTTAATATAACTTGTTTTGTCACTTTGGCAAGAAGGAACAGTTGGGAGCTGTAAAAGATAAATTAGTAAGGATAACTATTACTTTTACATTTTCAGTTAAAATGAATCAATTTGATCATAAGTATTTTTCATAGCCAATATTGTATTGAGTACTTAAGTACACTAATGTATTACTAACTGGCTTTAGTCATTTTCTCCTGGCACAGTTTCATCACATCATCATTTTATAGCATTACAACCTCAACATTTTACTCTTACTTTAGCCGGCTGGACCACATTAAAATGCAGCAGAAGACCCAAAAAAGGTCTGAAAATCTCTGGGGGAGGGCCCCCAGACCCCCCCTGTTCATTAATTTAAACTAATGTGCTAATGTGGCTGTAGACCCTTAACGCCCACAAATACGTCCAAAAACATATCTGGCACGTGTGTTATTTGTTCAGGGAGTAGAGGTGATGTCAGCGGAATACCAAGTTGCATTGTGGGATTTAAGTTAGCAATATTTGAGCTTGTGAGGTGTTGAGAATAAACTAACTGGCAAACAGATGCCCTGGAGTTTTGGTGCGCTTTGTTTGCGTTGAAGAAAGTTCCCATATGTGAATTGTTCACTGACAATGGCAATAAAACTGATTCTGATGACGTGGTGAGGGGCCCCCAAAAATGTTTTCGCTTAGGGCCCCCTGAAGGCTTGGGCCGGCCCTGCTCTTAGAAAATACTAGTGGTGGTTCTAGCTATTCTCAATTATCTGTCCCCTTGTCTAGGCCATGTTTGCTTTGCCCATCTCGTGCCCCTCCTGCTGCGGTGTGTGACCCATGTCCCACAGTTGCCTGTTTCTGCTTCCGTCTGTGACCCATGTCTCACAGTCAACCCCATCCACTCCTGCTCCTGTTTATGACATTATGTCTCACAGTCAACCCCATCCAGTCCTGCTACTGTTTATGACATATCTCACAGACCGACCCCAGTTTGTGAGAGCCCGGGACTGTGTGTCTGACACTCGGACCTGCAGTGTGGGGGCGCCCCAGGGCACTGTCCTCGCGCCCTTTCTCTTCACCCTTTACACTGCAGACTTCAGACACGACACGGACAGCTGTGTCCTGCAGAAGTTCTCTCTGCCCCCTCACCAGTGAACATCCAGGGACGGGACATTGAGAGAGTGGACTCATACAAGTACCTGGGTGTTCATCTGAACCACAAACTGGACTAGACTCATAACACAGACGCACTGTACAGGAAGAGCCAGAGTCGGCTCTACCTCCAGAGGAGACTCAGGTCTTTTGGAGTGACAGGGCCACTCCTGAAGACCTTCTACGACTCTGTGGTGGCATCAGCCCTCCTGTACGGTGTGGCCTGCTGGAGCAGCAGCATCACAGAGAGGGAGAGGAAGAAGCTGGACAAAGTCATCAAGACGTCCAGCTCCGTCCTGGGCTGCGCTCTGGACTCGGTGCAGGAGGTGGGGGACAGAAGGGTCCTGGCTAGACTCACATCTATGCTGGACCATGAGTGTCGCCCCCTGCAGGACACTCTGTCCACTCTGGAGAGCAGCTTCAGTGAGAGACTGATCGCTGTGTGAAGGAGAGATTTCGCAGGTCTTTCCTTCCTGCTGCTGTCAGACTTTATAACAAACACTGCTAGCCCTGAACATGTGCAATACTGATGTAACCATGTGCAATACCTGTAAATAAGAGTGTTCTATTTTGTTTTTTATTCTGTTTACTTACCTGCTAATAGTATTTACCTAGTCTTGTGTAGGCTATTTCTACTTTATTTTATTTTATTCTATTATCATTATTATTTTATTATTACTATCTTATTCTTATCTTTATCTTTTATTTTTTATTTATCTATTTTATTTTATTTCCCCCATCCATTCCCTATTAAGATAGGTGAGGAGTTTTTGTTAACAAGAGTTTTTTTTTTTTTTTGTTCATAAGAGTTTTATTAAGAGTGTGTTTTGAAACTTCCTATAATCTGTCCTTTCCTCCTGTTTCTACTGCGTTGTAACAACGAAATTTCCCCTTGTGTGGATATTAAAGGATTATCTTATCTTATCTTATCTTATCCAGTCAACCCCATCCAGTCCTGCTCATGTTTATGACATATGTCTAACAGTCAACCCCACGCAGTCCTGCTACTGTGCTCTCCGTGAATAGAGGCTATTATTCCAGGTGCTTCAGCCGTCACTGCGTCTCCCTCAATTCTTCCCGTCAACTACGCATTCTAGAATCCACCTATCTTAGGCTACCATGTTAGCAATAGCGGCCTTGCATCCTTGCCATTCCATTTCAGTAAGCTGAGCATTTGCCACCCTCGCTTCCTGATTTTGAGCATCAGTTTTTGATAACCAGTGCCACTTAGAGAGCTCGTGCTTTACATACATCTCATATGAATCTATTATGGCACACCTATAAGAGCAATGTCTTGGGCTCTGAGCACCAAATAACCCATGTAATAAAACTTGGGTGAACTCTCTAGGGTGAAATGTAAGCGTAATTCAATCTGGAAGACCTAAATTCACCCCATCCACGTCCACTGCTTCACCAGGGCCCACTTACTTCACATGATGACCTGAAAAGTACTCATTAAAAGTGATACACACAGTATTCTGTCAAACATCTATGTATAAAAAGTATATGTGAAATAAACTATTAGCTCCATACTGTTTGATTCAGCTAGAAACAACTAATTAATTCAATTCAATTTATTTTTGTAACGCCCAAAATCACAACAACAGTTGCCTCTGAGGGCACCCTCTTAAGGGTGCACTTTTCTGTAAGGGTGCACTTTTCTGGTGGAGATGGTATTATTTTGACTTAAATGTTCCAGAATATGTAATTAAACTTTCAAGCATTTATTCAATTACAAGTGTTATTAAGTGTTTAGTGTAAATAAAAACATCGCAATTGAATTGGGGATTCAATAAAAATGACATCAATATTTATTTTCCTGTATGTAAACCTTTTTATTCATTTATGTATAGTACACGTGAAAGACAAAGTGAAAGACCCCTCAGTCGTCTTGTGGAAGCACAAAGCAGAACAAAACCCTCAAGACTTTACCAAGTCTCCAAAAAGAGAAGCACTTTGGCGTTTTGGCCACTGGAGAGTTGTTTTCTATTTGGCCACTCACTCCTGGGTCTACCAACTCATGGAGGTCTATAAGATTAAAGCTGTGTGAATAGTCAGAGGGTCCGTGCTCATCCCTACAGACGGAGGGTGTTTCAAGTCCAAATGACTCGTCTCGTGTCCAAATGACACGAGACGATGCATCAAACAGGGAGCAGAAGCCTGGGTCCTGCCTAATCAATGCAGAGGATTTGGGAACATCTGATTGAACATCACTTCGGAGACACACACTGGATCTGCCAGAAGACTTGTAAAAAGGTCCGCCCCTGGACAGATCTGCATCAGCTCCTCTGAGATAGTTTGACTGAAAAAAATAACACATCGACGTCGGTACAAACCCGTCATTTGAGTTTAAAAATGTTGCTACGGTTGAGATCTTTGTCGACTTACTATCCCAGGAGCTGAGGACCTTGCAGGTGAGACATGGTTATAAAGGGATGTTGCAGAGCCTGACGAGGAGTCAGTCTCCATGAAGACCCTCTTGTCCTCAATCTTGGCGGCCCTGTTTTCAGGATAGACCTGTACAAACACTCTGGTTAGACTCAGTAAACTATAGATCTGCATTATTAGTGTATGTGTTACCGGCAGGCTTCTTCTTCTCCTGGTTGTTGTTGTTGTTGTTGTTGTTTTATGGCGGTTGGCATCCGAGTGTTGCATTACCGCCAGACTTTATTCCTCAGACTTTTCCGTTGTTGTTGTTGTTGCTGTTGTTGTTGTTTTATGGCGGTTGACATCCGAGTGTTGCATTACCGCCAGACTTTATTCCTTAGACTTTGTCGTAGTCCTAAAAGTTCTTCTTCCAGTGCCTTGACTTCCAGTGCTTTGTTGTTGTTGTTGTTGTTGTTGTTGTTGTTGTTGTTTTATGGCGGTTGGCATCCAATTGTTGCATTACCGCCAGACTTTATTCCTCAGACTTTTGTTTTATGGCGGCTGGTATCCAAGAGTTACATTACCGCCAGACTTTAATCTTTAGACTTTATCCTTTAGATTCCATTCTTAGGTTCTTCTTCTTCTTCTGCCACATCTTTCTCCAGGCTTTATTCTTAAGGCTTTATTCTTTAGACTTTATTCTTCTATTCCCCCCTCTTCTCCACTTCCTCTCGCCCCTCTTCCTCCTCTTTCTTCTTCCTCCCCGGTGCTTCATGGTGGCCGGCATCCACCCACTGTAATTGTGATTTCTGGAGTTACTTCCGTTGTTGTCGTTGCTTTCAATGGCGTCCGGCAGCCGTGCATCTACTGTGGACAGGAGACCAGCGACACCCCTTCCTCCATTTCATTACTCTGATTACTCTGATTCTCCAAATGTAAACTTCCTTTACTCTGACTCCCATTTAGCGCCTTTAGCGTGTTGCCCATTCATGCTCTTTTGTTCCAAGGAATCTTCCTGCAGCTTTAGCAATGATCCTGATCCTTTCAGTTCTTTTTTGAGTTTGAGCAGCACAGTTTATAACATCCACCATAAAGAGTATAAAATCCTCTATCCACAACCAAGGTATTATCAGTAATTCTGGAACCTCCACACTTGGAACCTTCACACTTGGAACCTTCACACTTGGGAGCAATGCTGACTTCTCTCACTTCGCTCTGGCTGTGAGCAGTTCTGGCATCTCTCACTGCATCTACTTTCACCTCTTTACTTGACACTTTCTTGACTGCATCCGCATAGGATATGCCTTGAGAGACCTTAATTTTCTGCACCTCAGCAGCCCTTTTGCTAAACATGCATCCCCTGTAGGCAGAGCTATGTTCTTCCCCACAGTTACAGCACTTAAGTTTTGCTCCTTCGTCACACTTCCCATACTCGTGATCTCCTGCACATTTACCACGCCTTTGCTTCCTTCTACAGACTGCTACTATATGTGCAAAGCGCTGGCACTTAAAGCAATGCAGGGGCGGTGGAACATATGGCCTGACGCCATAGCACACATATCCAATGTACACCTTACTAGGCAGTTTTATCATTACCAACAGGCTGTCACATCTTTCTCCAAACCGGGTTGTTTTCAACCGCCTAGCGTCCACCACCTTAGCTCCAGTTAAATTCTCCTTTACTTCATCCACAGTCACCATCGTAGGGACGCCTGTGATAACTTCTCTGACCATGTTTCTTTCAGCGTCTGAAATGAGAGCTGCCGGCCACCGTTAAAAGTAACAGAAGAAGCAGAAGCCCATGTATTTTTATATAAAAACATCGCAATTGAATTGGAGATTCAATAAAAATTACATCAATATGTATTTTTCTATATGTATCTTTTTACTAGTTTATGTACACGTGAAAGACAAAGTGAAAGACCCCTCAGTCGTCCTCTTGTGGAAGCACACAGCAGAACAAAGCTTCTGCAACCCTCCGTAACACTTTACCAATTCTCCGAAAAGAGAAGCACTTTGGCGTTTTGGCCACTGGAGAGTTGTTTTCTATTTGGCCACTCACTCCTGGGTCTACCAACCCATGGAGGTCTATAAGATTAAAGCTGTGTGAATAGTCAGAGGGTCCATGCTCATCCCTACAGACGGAGGGTGTTTCAAGTCCAAATGACAGAGACGATGCATCAAACAGGGAGCAGAAGCCTGGGTCCTGCCTAATCAATGCAGAGGATTTGGGAACATCTGATTGGACGGTGACGTTCACTTCGGAGACACACACTGGATCTGCCAGAAGACTTGTAAAAAGGTCCGCCCCTGGACAGATCTGCATCAGCTCCTCTGAGATAGTTTGACTGAAAAAAATAACACATCGACGTCGGTACAAACCCGTCATTTGAGTTTAAAAATGTTGCTACAGTTGAGATCTTTGTCAACTTACTATCCCAGGAGCTGAGGACCTTGCAGGTGAGACATGGTTATAAAGGGATGTTGCAGAGCCTGACGAGGAGTCCGTCTCTGCTCACCATCCCAACACAACAAGCCCTTCAGGAGGTCCACGAAGGCCCTCTTGTCCTCAATCTTGGCGGCCCTGTTTTCTGGATAGACCTGCACAAACACTCTGGTTAGACTCAGTAAACTATAGATCTGCATTATTAGTCTGTGTGTCTGTCTCTGTGTGTCTGTCTCTGTGTGTCTGTCTCTCTGTGTGTGTGTGTGTGTGTTTGTGTCTGTGTGTCTGTGTGTCTCTCTCTGTCTCTCTGTGTCTGTGTGTGTCTGTCTGTCTGTCTGTGTGTCTCTCTCTGTCTCTGTCTGTCTGTCTGTCTCTGTGTCTGTCTGTCTGTCTGTCTGTGTGTGTCTGTGGATGTCTGTGTGTCTGTGTCTCTGTGTGTGTGTCTGTGTGTGTCTGTGTCTCTGTCTGTGTCTCTGTGTGTGTGTGTGTGTGTGTCTGTGTCTGTGTGTGTGTGTGTGTGTGTGTGTGTCTGTGTCTGTCTGTCTGTCTGTGTGTGTGTGTGTGTGCGTGCGTGCGTGTGTCTGTCTGTGTGTGTGTGTGCGTGTGTGCGTGCGTGCGTGTGTGTGTGTGTGTGTGCGTGTGTGTGTGTGTGCGTGCGTGTGTGTGTGCGTGCGTGTGTGTGTGTATGGGAGACATACGCTAGCAAGACCGTCCAAGGAGCTGGGAACCTGAAAGAGAGTTTCTTCATCCTCCTCTCCATTCACCACACCATATTGTTCTGGTGTCTAAGAAATGAAAAATGAGTAAAAATGTAGATTTTTAGAAATCTCAAACAGAAATTTCAGCTGCATTAATATAATAGTCATAGACAACAAAGGTGAAAAATACCAGAAGCCTCCATGTTATGGCCTCAGAGGTCCGGTCTTTGATGAAGAAGACATCGCTGAACTCCCCAGTCTCCAGCATGTGGTCTGAGGGTGGCCCCAGTAAGTCCACCATACATTTGACAATATGGTATCCACACTTGACAGGGAAGAGGTTTCCAGAGAGGTAGAGGAAGACCAGGACGCAGCCCACCGCCCACATGTCAATGGCCTCGGTTATCGGGAGGCCAAGTATGACCTCAGGAGCCCTAGAACACAAACAGCACAATCAGACCAAGTTCTCACTAGTCCTGGTTTAGTGATCTGTGTATAACTCTCACCTGTATCCTTCAGCCTGGATCAAGGCCCCCACCTCAACTTCGGAGGCTCTCATGGCCACTCCGAAGTCAATGAGCTTGACTCGTAAAGGCTGGCCATCCACGTCAGTGAACATCACGTTGTCTGGTTTGATGTCACAGTGCATGATGCCCAGACCTTTGAGGGCATATAAAGCCACAAACAACTGCACACAGCACACGGTTACTAAACCTGTTCTGTAACCAATCAGTCTACATTTCTATATATCAAAATCAATTGACTATTGTATTATTATGTAAATACCTGGTGGGCTATAGGCCGAATCTCGCTCATCTGGAGAGGTACTAATTTCCGATTTACAAGGAATGTATGCAGGTCCATGTCAAGCATTTCAAATGCGAGACAATAGAAACCAACACTCTCAAACTGCTCCACAAAGTGCACCAGGCTAGTGCGCACTGGGTCGAGGATACGGAGCTCCTCTAAAATGGAAACCTGGGGAATACATAATGAAAAATATACTGTTTATAAAACAAATACATTCATGTTTAATTGACATAATAGTAGACTATAGGATAAACATGTCATACCTCAGCCTCCATATCCTCTAAAGCATTCTTGCTTTTCAGGATCTTAACAGCAACACTCTGCCTACTGTCCACAGCCATGCACTTGGCCACGGTGCCAAAGGAACCATCACCCTTCCATTCTTGGATCTTGTAAGCATCGGTCAGGCCCTGGAGGGTTTGTCCGATGGTGAATGTAGCTTGGTCCCACTTAGGAGCTGTGGACCAGACAAAGAAGAGCCAACAAGCATTAACTACAACTACTACTACTACTACCATGTTTACTGTTTTCTAAAATAGTAACTCTAATCTTCAACGAGACATTACCACGAAGAGACAAGACCAGATTGTTATACTTTGTCACTGATGTTTTTGAGTATTTGAGAGAAGGGAGGACATGCAGTAAATTGTCCAAGCCGGGATTGAACTCAGCTCTGCGGTGGAGCCAGGAATAAATGTGTGGCCACCTTAAATAAACACATCCCTGGCCATGTTTTGTTTTGTTATTTTAGTGAATATAATGTTATAAAAACAGACTTTTGGGTCTAAAGCATTTTAGACCTAAAGCATTGTCCTCTTTGGGTTCAACTGTGGCCACTACATTTGAATTTTGCGGTTAGACCTGCAGCCACTGCTGGTCATTCCATCTAAAAGCAGCGGTAATTTCTGTAGTGCATTTGATTCAGTAGAATCCCAAGTCAAATACATAACATTAATACAATACATTCGGAGAATTAGGCATTAGCTCCGATGCCACTACAGCTTTCAGTCCAAACTGAGGCCCAACCTTGAGCCGGCCTGTCCAGGCCCCGCTCAGACCCGCTCAGGGCTGCTTGGCTCCGCAATGACCCGTCGGGTCTAAGCAAATGTCCGCTCCAAGTCAGTCTGGCCATGTCGGCCTCTCACCCCTTTGCCCTCCCCCAAACCTCCGGGCACTGCCCACAGAGGAGCCTTTTTTCAAGGTTGCTTTTGCATGAAGAAGGCTGTTTAGTGGCACTTTAAATTGACATGTGTAGAAGTGGGTAGTTGTTTCTTACACAAGAACCTAAATATTCCCACTAAAATGTAAATGAAAGTCAGTAGAAACAAAACTTAGTTCAGTGAGTAGTGTTTCTGATGTAATTACCTTCTGTATGAGAGGTCTGGCAGGTGTCCAAAGATGACATAGTTGCTAATATAGTTAAACCTGGGTCAAAAGCTGGATTTTCAAACAAACCGCTGTGCACTCTTGTAAGCAGAAATGTGAACACTTTTCATCTTCTTCTTCTTTGGGATTGAAGCAACACAGGGGAGGCCATTGCTCTGACGCCATAGCTCATGTATCCAATGAACACCTTACTAGGCAGACATTTCCCTTCAAGTTTTATCATTACTTCTTTAGGCTTTATTCTTTAGGCTTTATTCTTAAGGCTTTATTCTTTAGGCTTTATTATTTTTTTTAAAAACTTTATTCTTCTATTCCCCCCTCTTCTCCACTTCCTCTCGACACAACAACTGGAAGTCAGTCTGACAACAACAACAACACCTCGTGCACTTGGATGCCAACTGCCATAAAAAACAACAACGACAACAGTTTGGATATTACGGCAACATAGAGGAACGCCTCGGTCCGTATGACGGGGAAGAAGAAGAGGAAGCGTGACCTGGTCGGTGACGATATGAACAGCGGGGAGGACTCCCCTGGAGCCACTGATCCTGTGCAGCGTAGGGCGTCTTCTTGCTCGTCTATGGAGGGCTCTCTCAGTGAGGAGCAGGGCGAGGG
Source organism: Eucyclogobius newberryi (assembly GCF_026437365.1). Classification (NCBI taxonomy): domain Eukaryota; kingdom Metazoa; phylum Chordata; class Actinopteri; order Gobiiformes; family Gobiidae; genus Eucyclogobius; species Eucyclogobius newberryi. The sequence continues at coordinate 37,562,243 of NW_027315834.1, read as the reverse complement.
GGTTGCAGATGTCGGGGATGTGAGTTCAGAGTGTAAGGTGTTCATAAAGCTCGCGCAGGATAATGCGTCCTTTAAGGGGTGGGATCCGATGGCGTTGACAAGGAGCCTGACTGTAGCTGTGGGAGTGGTCAAGCATGCGAGTGTCCTTAGGGATGGCTCGCTGCTGGTCGTGTGCAAGGACGTGGCTCAGCAAAGGAAGGCGATTGAAGCTAAGTCTCTGGGGGGGAAGGACATTCTTGTGTCTGATGCTGTAAGAGGCACGGTTAGGGGAGTTATAGTAGGCGTCCCTACAACGACATCTGTGGATGACATAAAGGAGAATTTGACTGGAGCTAAGGTGGTGGATGCTAGGCGGTTGAAGATGACCCGGGATGGGGTAAGGTGTGACAGCCTGTCGATAATGATTAGATTTGAAGGTGGGATCCTGCCTCGTGTGGTGTGCGTTGGGTACATGCGCTATGGCGTACGCCCATATGTTCTGCCGCCCCTGCGTTGCTTCAAGTGCCAGCGCTTTGGGCATATTGCAGCGGTCTGTAGAGGGAAGCAGAAGTGTGGTAAATGTGCAGGAGACCACGAGTATGGGAAGTGTGACGACGGAGCAAAACTCAAGTGCTGTAACTGTGGGGGAGAGCATAGCTCTGCCTACGGGGGATGCGTGTTCAGCAAGAGGGCTGCTGAGGTGCAAAAAGTTAGGGCCTCTCAAGGCATATCCTACGCAGATGCGGTCAAGAAGGTGTCTGGTAGTCAGGTGACGGTGGATGCAGTGGGGGCTGCCAGTGCTGCTGGTGTCCTAGGCGACAGGGGAGGGGGCAGCGTTGCCCGCGGCCAGGGGGAGGTCCTCACTGGGATGCCTGTGAGTGTGCCTTCCACGGGCAGAGGCCCTGTGGGTGCGGAGGATGTACTGGTTGTGAAGAGGAAAGATTTCTTCCTCTTTATAGTGGAAGTGATTAACTGTACTGGGCAAACCAAGAAGAGATCCGAAAAGACTAAGATCATCGCTAAGGCTGCAGGGAAGTACTTTGGAGCTGGGGGCCCCGAGTGGACGGAGATAGAGGATGCGCTGCGGGAGGGCGCCCTGCCCCATTCTGGCAGTGGGAGTGGGGGGGCTCCCGATGCGCCGTCAGGTTCCGGGGGCTCATAATGGCGGTGGTTGTCTTGCAATGGAATGCGCGTAGTCTTCGTGCTAATGGCCAGGAATTTAAGCATTTTGTCTCTACCTTGTTGAACAAGCCTCACGTTATGTGCGTGCAGGAGACTTGGTTACGACCTAGGTGGGGTTTTGGGATACAAGGGTATGTGTGTGTTAGGAATGATAGGGAGCAGGGTAGAGGCGGAGGTGTGGCTGTGTTTGTCCGAGATGACCTAAATTACGTTGTTGTCAGTGTGAGTAAAGCGCCGGAGGCCCTGGCGGTGAGGGTCTGGCTGGGTGGTGAAGCTGTTACTGTGGTTAACCTTTATAATCCGTGTGGTGAGTTAACGTTAGAGTCCTTGCATAGTATCGGTAAGGATGTTCGGGGAAAGGCCGTCTGGTGTGGGGATTTTAATGCGCATAGCGCTTTGTGGGGCGGTAGTGGTACCGATAGGTATGGGCAGGTGGTAGAGGGTTTTATCAATCAAAGGGAGTTGGTTTGTCTGAATGATGGGGGTGGGACCCGCTATGATATGGGGACCGGTGCGGAAAGTGCAATAGATCTTACACTTGTGTCCAAGGAGTTAGCTGGTGTTTGTAGTTGGGAGGTTCTTGGTAATCTTTCTTTTGGTAGCGATCACTATCTAGTCCGCACCGTGATTGGCTTTGGGAGCTGTGTGGTCAGGGGGACGAGGATCCAGAGGTGGCAGTTGGCAAGGGCGGACTGGGGGGCTTTCCTGAGGAAAGCTGATGATGGTTCTAGGGTTCTGCAGGAAGGAGGATTGACTCAGGTGGATGATCTCAATAGTGCAATTGTCTCGCTCATCACGCAGTCAGCGGTAGGCACGATTCCTAAGAGTGGTGGTAGTGGACATAGGAAGCGGGTGCCGTGGTGGACTGAAGCATGTGGTCATGCTGTTAGGGCGAGAAATGCGGCGTTTCGCCGGCTAAGGGTTGCCCACACTGAGGGTGCCCTCATTGACTACAAGAGGGCCCGCGCTGTTGTGCGGAAAACTGTGAGAACGGCCAAGAGTGCCTATTGGAGGCGGTATTGTTCCAAAATTGGGAGAGAAACGCGTCTCGGGGATGTTTGGGGGATGATTAAGCGGATGCATGGGGTTGAGCGCCGTCATGGGACCCCGGTCCTAATACTGAATGGTGTTGAAGCAGTCAGCGACGTTGACAAAGCTGAACTGTTGGCCAGCACCTTTGTGTCGGTGCACAGCTCTGACAATCTCTCACCTGCGGAAAGGCACTACAGGGAGAGTACTTTGGCCCAGAATTCTGAGCTGATTGGGCACCAGCCTTCGACTCAAGATGACCTTGACCTTCCGTTTAGTTTGTTTGAGCTAAGGAGAGCACTTTCTAAGGCGAAACAGACAGCCCCGGGTAGAGATGAGGTGTGCTATGACATGCTCTCTCATTTGACTGATGACACGCTTGGGCTAGTCCTGGGTCTTTTCAACCGTGTTTGGGATTCAGGTTGTGTTCCATCTGCGTGGAAACAGTCTACGGTGGTGCCGGTTCTGAAGCCGGGTAGGCCAGCGTCTGACCCTTCAAGTTATAGGCCGATTGCCTTGACGTCGCAGCTCCGGAAAACGATGGAGCGCATGGTTACCGAGCGGTTGGATTACTTCTTGGAGAGTCGGGGTTTGCTTCCTGCGCACCAGAGTGGTTTCCGTAGGGGCAGGAACACCATGGATTCCGTGTTGTGTTTGGAATCTGATATCCAGCTGGCCAGGGCTCAGAAAGAAAAGGTTATTGCGGTGCTCTTTGATGTGGAGAAGGCGTACGATATGGTTTGGAAGGATGGGCTCCTCATTAAGCTGCGGAAGTGTGGTGTGAAGGGTAAACTGTTTAACTGGGTCCGGAGCTTTCTGTCTGGCCGGCGTATCCAAACCAGAGTGGGCGCTGCTTACTCTGGGGTCTATGGGGTGGAGAATGGGATCCCGCAGGGGAGTGTGTGTAGCCCTATCTTGTTCAATGTTATGATTAAGGACATCTTTGACGACGTGGATGGGTCTGTTGGGAGGAGCCTTTATGCTGACGATGGCGCTCTATGGGTGAGAGGGAGGAATCTCCGGTTTTACGAGGCGAAACTGCAAAGGGCAATACAGCAGGTGGAGCAGTGGACCCTGAAGTGGGGGTTTAAACTGTCCGTACGGAAGTCTCAAGTGATCTGTTTCTTCAATGGGCATAGGGACGTCTCCCTTCGACTGCATGGGCAGGTGCTCGAACAGGTCAGGGAGGTGAGGTTCTTGGGGGTCACCTTTGACGAGAGGCTTAGTTGGCGTCGGCACATTGATGAGGTCAGTGGTAAATGCAAAAGGGTGAATAACTTGCTTCGTTGTCTATCCGGCCAGGACTGGGGGGCCAGCAGAAGGTCGCTCCTGGGTATTTATCGGGCCGTCATGAGGGCGGCTATTGATTATGGCTGTATAGCCTACATGTCTGCGGCTGAGACTAACTTAAAGAAGCTTGATGTGGAGCAAGCCCAGGCCTTGCGCATCTGCTGTAGGGCTTTTAGGACCTCCCCTGTCTCGGCGCTGCAGGTTGAGTTGGGGGAATTGCCGTTACGGCTCCGGAGGCTAGAACTTCTGTTGGCTTACTGGGTGAATGTGCAAGGTCATACGAGCTCTCACCCGGTGAGGGACTTTCTCAGGGTTGATGGGGGGCAGAGTGAGGCTGGCGGTATGGTTTTCAGCCAGGTAGGAAATGCGAAGGCGCGGCTTGCGGGGGTTGGTGATCTGCGTGTGAGCCCGTCGGTGGCTTTGTCTGCTATAGCTCCGTGGAAGTTTGTCCCGGCTCCTGTTGATGTTAGCTTGCATGGCAAGCTTAGAGGAGTCGCTGGGAGGGCACCGCAGTTTGCCGTTCAAGCGATCATCGATAAGCACTCAGGTGATGTGTTTATTTATACCGACGGGTCTAGGGATCCTGAGAGTGGGCGTACTGGCGCCGCTTATTTTGTGCCTGACCTGGAGCTAGCGGTCAAGAAGAGGTTGACAGATCGCCTTTCTGTTTTCACGTCGGAACTTATAGCGATACGGTTGGCGTTGGAATGGGCGGAATCTGCTTTGCAGTGTTGCGGCATTGTGGTGGCCTCTGACAGCCTTTCTGCATTGCAAAGCATTAAATCTGGGAAATCGGATTGCAGACAGGATGTGTTGAATGGCATCTTCTGTCTGATGCTCTCCCTGTCCAGGAAGGATGTGAGGGTTTCCTTCATTTGGGTCCCTGCGCATGTGGGGGTGGATGGTAACGAAATGGCTGATGCACTGGCTAAACATTCCCTTCGGCGGCCATCAATTGATGTGGCGGTTGAGTTGGGCAAGTCTGAAATCAAGCCTGTTATCAAGAGTCATGTGGTCGGCCTTTGGCAGGAATTTTGGAGCCACTGTGTTACTGGACGGCATCTCTATCACATACAGGGTAGTGTGGGTCCTTGCGGGTCTATGGGCAGGAACGCGTGGGAGGAAAGGGCCTTCGCCCGCATGAGGATTGGCCATACTGGACTCAATTGGTCACTGAGTAGGATAGGCAAACATCCGACCGGTCTGTGTGGTCACTGTCAGGTGCCAGAGACTGTCGAGCATGTGCTGATTTGCTGTGAGGCTTATGATAGGGAAAGGGCCGGGTTGGCCTTGTGGTTTCGGAATAATGGGCGGGAGTTCAATCTGCGGAACGTTCTGGCGATCCAGTCACAGGGTTTGTGTCAGGCTGTGGTTGCTTACTTATGTAGCACAGGGCTGGGTAAACGTTTATAGAGGTGGGGGGTGTTGGAGACTGAGCCGAGGATGAGGAGCAAGAGGATGTTCTAACGCGCTTGGACTTCGTGGGCCTAGAAACGCCAAAGTGATGGAAGAAGGACTTCTAACCGAACGTCAAAGAGGGCGAGGAAGGTGAAGAAGAGTCTCCCTGGAATAAAGCCGGTTGGTCTCTGACACAACAACTATTCTAGTCACAAAAACACATCATGACCTCATGGGCTTTGTACGCCAAAGCAATGGGAGGAGTACTTTTACGGACTACGACAGAGTCTGAGGACTACGAAACGTCTGAGGAATAAAGTCTGGCGGTAATGCAACACTCGGATGCCAACCGCCATAAAACAACAACAACAACAACAACAACTTCCTCTCGCCCCTCTTCCTCCTCTTTCTTCTTCCTCCCCGGTGCTTCATGGTGGCCGGCATCCACCCACTGTAATTGTGATTTCTGGAGTTACTTCCGTTGTTGTCGTTGCTTTCAATGGCGTCCGGCAGCCGTGCATCTACTGTGGACAGGAGACCAGCGACACCCCTACCTCCATTTCATTACTCTGGTTACTCTGATTCTCCAAATGTAAACTTCCTTTACTCTGACTCCCATTTAGCGCCTTTAGCGTGTTTTCTATTTCTGCCCATTCAAGCTCTTTTGTTCCAAGGAATCTTCCTGCAGCTTTTGCAATGATCCTGATCCTTTCAGTTCACATCCACCATAATGGCCTGACGCCATAGCTCATGTATCCAATGTACACCTTACTAGGCAGTTTTATCATTGCCGACAGGCTGTCACATTTTTCTCCAAACCGGGTTGTTTTACTGCCTAGCGTCCACTACCTTAGCTCCAGTTAAATTCTCCTTTACGTCATCCACAGTCACCATCGTAGGGACGCCTGTGATAACTCCTCTGACCATGTTTCTTTCAGCGTCTGAAATGAGAGCTGCCGGCCACCGTTAAAAGTAACAGAAGAAGCAAAAGAATGAACTAGGATCATCTCTTATATTTATGACCAACAGTCTGTTATTTTATTCAAGTTATCAGTCAGTTTCAGAATGATGAAGCGTTGGAACTGTTGCCACAACAATTACCAAATCTAAATATTGTTATTTGAATGGGGGGGCGGGGGGAAATCCTCAAATGTATTTATGTTTTTATGTATTTATTTGACAGGGACTTTGCACAATAAAACACAGATCAGAGTACCGGGACAGAGGCCAAGTGACAGCAGGTTAAGAGTGTGCAGGTAATCCATGAAATGGATATTGAAATCGTAATAATTACAGTTAAAAATATATATATATATATAAACAAAAATCAACAACCAGCAGAGAAAGCACCTCGTCAGTAATCCAACTACAAATGTGAAACAGTTTACATCATTCTTACAGACAGATCACTTGTGACAACACTCTTGATTCTCTTTTAGGCACTTCTTAAGGTTGAAGCAGTTCTGTTCAAATGTGGTGGACCTAAAGTTGACAGTCACAGTCTCCTCTGGTGGTACTAACTCTCACAAAAAGGTTGTAATTTTTGCTAACAAGATGACATTTTCAACAGTTAAGATTTTGTATTTCCTGGCAATAATACTTCCCCAGCACATCTTATAAAATTCCACTGGATATACAATTCCTCCACGTTGTGTTAAACACTGAATCATACAACACAAACTCACTGTTCCTGTACTTGACTGAAAGGTTCCCTCTGATCCTTTTCCTCCTGCCATCATCACAATCCAAAGAGACTTGACTGTGATACGAACTATGCTTAGGTCTCTGAAATAGCTAGTTTTTTTGTTTTGATCTAATCAGATAAATAGACCTGGTTAGACCTGTACAAAACACTGGTTGGACTCAGTAAAATATAGATCTGCATTATTAGTGTGTGTGTGTGTGTGTGTGTGTTGAGCAGAGGTGGAGACATACGCTATCAAGGAGGAGCTGGGAACCTAAAAGAGAGTTTCTTCAACCTCCTCTCCATTCACCACAGCATATTGTTCTGGTGTCTAAGAAATTATAAATTAGTGAGTAAAAATGTAGATTTTTAGAAATCTCAAACAAAAAATTCAGCTGCATTAATATAATAGTCATAGACAACAAAGGTGAAAAGTACCCACCATATATAAAGGTGGTGGAGAACCACCGAGCCACAGTCCTCTGGGACTTCCAGATACAGACAGAATGGCTTGAGCAGATATTATAGATATAGATATAGATATAGTAGGAATATCTTATCTTATCTTATATCTATATCTATATCTATATATATCTATATATATATATATATATATATATATATATATATATATATATATATATATCATTTTTTAACTCTTTCTCCTCATCATCCTCTGTTCCCCATTGTCTGAGACATTCACTGAGCATGTCATCTGTAGGAGCCTTGATGTACTTACGGATCTTGGACGTTTCGTCCTGGATAGTGGCTCTCATGCTCATTAGTCCCCGGCCTCCTTCTTTACGGCTAGTGTACAGTCTCAGGGTGCTGGATTTGGGATGGAACCCTCTATGCATGGTCAGGAGCTTTCATGTCTTAACATCTGTGGTCTGTATCTCCTCCTTTGGCCAACTGATTATTCCTGCAGGGTATCGGATCACTGGCAGGGTATCGGATCACTGGCAGGGTATCGGATCACTGGCAGGGCGTAGCTGTTTATTGTATATATATATATATATATATATATATATATATATATATATATATATATAAACCTGAACAGAGACACGTTGCTGTCTTTGATGGATGGATATTAAACTCCACTCTCTTATTTGAGGTTATAGTGCACATGTCTGTAATGTCTGAGCTTGCCTTTTCTGTGACCTCTGTTAATCACATTACGTTTATTTGGCTCTATGACTAGTTGATTTTATAGTCTGGAATTAATATTGAATGCTCTGCTTAAGATTGTATTCACTCAAATTACCTCACGATCTCAGGCCAAACCCTCGACTACACCCAAGAGCTGATGAGACCTAATCCACTGCAGATATTGAGAGGAATCCAAGGGGGGAATCTTTTGGGAATGTGTAGACGTAAGCTTAACAGTATGAACTCATTTACAAATAAATGTCGACATGTTCCAGTTGTTGAAGTAATTTGGCTAATGTTTGTAGGACTTTTCTTTGTTGCAATGTGACCCCACCTTGTAACGTTCTCCAACATAAACCAGTGTTGGGTATTTCCTTTTCAGAGAATCACACTCAAGCAGAGAGACAAACAACCATAACATAACAAGGGTGTAATGTTTGATTTTTCATCTGTTCTTCATCCTCAGCGCATGCAACTCCCGACAAACAACAGCGAGGCCTCGTCATGACACATCGTTCCTGCTCAGACACATGTCTCTTTGCCCATATCGCCCACTGGCACAGAGCTGAGAGCTGCTCTGGTATTACCAGCAGGTTCATTCTTTTATTTGTGAAATGCATCAGCGTAAACCAATATAAGTTTAGGTCATATTGAAATATATTCAAATTTGTCAAAACAATTATGGCTAAGAACATGACATTTTGTTTCTGTTCAATTGGCATCAACACAGCAGTTTTGACATAAGAGAAATCAAGTGAAATTTCAACACAGGAAAAACATGTTTAAGAACTTCAAAACAAAGTAGTTTTCTGCAATGCCATTCTCCTGGAGGACTCTGGCCCATGTCAGGATCACATTACTTTTCTATTATTAACACTTAATAGAAAAGCTCTTATAAACAAAACTTTTATTGTCAAAACCTCTCATATTCTTAATAAGGAATGCATATGAATATGACATTATTGCTTATGAGTGTTGCACATGAATATGACATTATTGCGTATGAGTATTGCACATGAATATGGCATTATTGCGTATGAGTATTGCACATGAATAAGACATTATTGCGTATGAGTATTGCACATGAATATGACATTATTGCGTATGAGTGGTGCACATGAATATGACATTATTGCGTATGAGTATTGCACATGAATAAGACATTATTGCGTATGAGTATTGCACATGAATATGACATTATTGCGTATGAGTGGTGCACATGAATATGACATTATTGCGTATGAGTATTGCACATGAATAAGACATTATTGCGTATGAGTATTGCACATGAATATGACATTATTGCGTATGAGTATTGCACATGAATATGACATTATTGCGTATGAGTATTGCACATGAATAAGACATTATTGCGTATTAGTATTGCACATGAATATGACATTATTGCGTATGAGTGTTGCACATGAATATAACATTATTGCGTATGAGTATTGCACATGAATAAGACATTATTGCGTATGAGTATTGCACATGAATATGACATTGCGTATGAGTGTTGCACATGAATATGACATTATTGCGTATGAGTATTGCACATGAATAAGACATTATTGCGTATGAGTATTGCACATGAATATGACATTATTGCGTATGAGTGTTGCACATGAATATGACATTATTGCGTATGAGTGTTGCACATGAATATGACATTATTGCTTATGAGTATTGCACATGAATATGACATTATTGCGTATGAGTGGTGCACATAAATATGACATTATTGCGTATGAGTATTGCACATGAATATGACATTATTGTGTATGAGTGTTGTACATGAATATAACATTATTGCGTATGAGTATTGCACATGCATATGACATTATTGCGTATGAGTATTGCACATGAATAAGACATTATTGCGTATGAGTATTGCACATGAATATGACATTATTGCGTATGAGTGGTGCACATAAATATGACATTATTGCATATGAGTGTTGCACATGAATATGACATAACGCCTTGTCGTTCAAGAAATAAATAAATAAAACAGCTGAAACAATATTTTTGGGGCTCAGTATTCATCATGTGCACATTTTCTTTTATTACAAATTATAGATACTAATTAGTTAAAGGCGAAATGGACGATTTTTCGGCGATTTGAGAACGCAGGCGGAAGTGCGCATGCACTTCCCCGTGCTGACGGATACAACACACACGTGCGTTTGTTTATTAGCGCAACGGAGCGCATCGCATCGCTTGTCTCCCGTAGATTTCTGTCCACTTCTGCGTCAGCACTATATTATGATAGATCCATGCGCTTAGGAAACGTGGCACGAAGCGCACGCAGCTGCAGGTGAGCGATAGGTGCGTTTTATGATTGATACGTGGCAGGACAAATGATTTATCCACGCCACAAGGAAATATGATTAAAAATTTGCTGAAAAAAATCGTCCATACCACCTTTAATGTTTCATTTGCCTTGTATTTGTTGCAGCTCATGTTTACTGGGATTCTGCAAGTATAACATTGTTTCAGTATCATCTTTTATAGTGATATTTTGACATTTTATCACACTTTTTTAATCGTGACAACGGGAAAAAAGTACTGTATAATCCCATCCAGACACGGGAAGAACATGCAAACTCTCTACAGAAAGACCAGGCCCAAGAATCGTACCAGAGACCTCGTTTTGCTAAGTGCTAACTGCTCTCTATGCTTATTCATTTACCAGGGCCGGCCCAGCCTATAAGCGAACTATGCAGCCGCGTAGGGCCCCGAGGCGTTAATAGGGCCCCCAATCTGGCAACCCGACTTATGAGAAGTGCAGGCGCAGCGTGCGCCACTAGTGTAGTAGCGCTGCTGGCGCGGCAGCGCCTAATAGATCCATGGGCAGCGCACACAGCGGTAACATATAACGCACAAACCGCATTTATTTGTAATGACAATCTAGCAACCGAGACACCAAACCTGCGCTGATTGGGCAACTTCATTGTGCGCGAGGAGCTCGAGAGCAAAACATAAACACAACAGAACGTGGTCCCTGCGTGGTCCTCATGTCCAAAGGACTATATATCCCCCCGATGCCGAAAAACGAAAGAAGAAACTTCTTGACGATGTAAAGAAACTGCAAACTCAACAACACTCTCCAGGTATTGAACTTCTCTTACAAAGAGACGGTTAATGCTGCTGTTTGAAACAACACGATTCTGTCACGTTAGTTCGCTCAGGCTGGAGGCGACGAGAGCTCTGCCCCGCGCACAATAATATGTCTGAATGAAAGATAATAAGCTTCACATTTACACCAGCCCCGTAGTGTTAGCTGCAGGTGAGGCCGGTGAGGGGCCTCTATGGTCCGGGTCACTAAGAGGCGGGGATCCGGTCCGTCTCGTCCAGAACCTCTGACGTGAGACTTTGGAGTGAACAGTGTGCGGCCCCTGTCCCGGGCCCCTGTCCCGGGCCCCTGTCCCGGGCCCCTGTCCCGGGCCCCTGTCCCGGGCCCCTGAGCAGCCTCAGTCAGAGATGAGCTGGTTTGAGTTTGCGTCCCTCTCTCTCACATCACCATGTGTGAGATCGATCGTGACTCGTGATGTCTGTTTTACTTTGACTTCTTAACGTGCAATAAGAGGAACGTAAAAGTTTATGCACGTAAGGTCCATCAGCCAATCACATCGCAGCATTGTTTCATGTCCAGTGTGTGATGTTCTGATCAGAACAAACATTTATATTCTAATTCACTTTTAATAGAGCAATAAAACATTTCAATTTATTTAAAAAGCATCATTAGACTATTTGTTATAAATTATAATAAATTGTGAAAAATAACCAGACATATTATAATTACGTCTGTTATAGAATAATACTATATATTTTTATATAAGTGGCAAAGCTGCAGAAACGCAGTCTCTTCACTATAGCTAGGTTTGGACCTTCACTTCTAGTTCTGTTCATTCTCTGAGAATAACATGTTTGCACTGTTTTATCAGTGTTAATTGTTAATCAAGCAATGCTTATGCTATTTTTTAAATTTAATATAACTTGTTTTGTCACTTTGGCAAGAAGGAACAGTTGGGAGCTGTAAAAGATAAATTAGTAAGGATAACTATTACTTTTACATTTTCAGTTAAAATGAATCAATTTGACCATAATTATTTTTCATAGCCAATATTGTATTGAGTAATTAAGTACACTAATGTATTAATAACTGGCTTTAGTCATTTTCTCCTGGCACAGTTTCATCACATCATCATTTTATAGCATTACAACCTCAACATTTTACTCTTACTTTAGCCGGCTGGACCACATTAAAATGCAGCAGAAAACCCAAAAAAGGTCTGAAAATCTCTGGGGGAGGGCCCCCAGACCCCCCCTGTTCATTAATTTAAACTGCTAATGTGGCTGTAGACCCTTAACGCCCACAAATACGTCCAAAAACATATCTGGCACGTGTGTTATTTGTTCAGGGAGTAGAGGTGATGTCAGCGGAATACCAAGTTGCATTGTGGGATTTAAGTTAGCAATATTTGAGCTTGTGAGGTGTTGAGAATAAACTAACTGGCAAACAGATGCCCTGGAGTTTTGGTCCGCTTTGTTTGCGTTGAAGAAAGTTCCCATATGTGAATTGTTTACTGACAATGGCAATAAAACTGATTCTGATGACGTGGTGAGGGGCCCCCAAAAATGTTTTCGCTTAGGGCCCCCTGAAGGCTTGGGCCGGCCCTGTCATTTACTCTGATTGTATATCACAGACCTGACATTTGAGTTCGGAAGTCACACGCTGATGTCTTTTTCTCTCTGCTTTTATTGTGACAGCGCGCAGGAAGCGGGCTGCCTGCTGTCCCGTGACTTGACCGCACTTGCCCTGCCCCATGGCCCTGCCCCAGTGCACTTCACTCTGCCGCCTCCACGTGAACGCGAGCACGGCCAAGCGCGAGTCAGTGTCCGGCATGTGAGTGGAGGGCACATCTCTCCTCTGCAGTGGAGCATCATGGGATTTTAACACGCTCTTCTTCTTCTTCTTCTTCTTCCTCTTCTTCTTCTGCTGCTGCTGCTGCTATGAGACACATGGATTATGGAGCGACCTCGTCTATGCTGCCAGATGCTGCTCCTCATCACAGTTTTGGTGACTCCTTCAGTTCACGATGGCGACGAGGCTTCTTGTGATGGAGCGTTTGATATTTATTTTGTGTTGGACAGGTAAATGGCCGTGACAGTGGTGCCCTGTTTAATGATCTGTTTATAACATAACTTTGGTGAAGTTTGTTCTGGTTTCCTCAGGGACCGCTCTCCTCTGTCCTGTCCATGTAAGGCTGTGTTTAGTTTGCAGCTGCTCCAGAACTGGACAGTGCTCGTGTCTAATGTGTTGATACCTTTCACAGCTTGTTTCTGGCGTACTATAAGTGCAAGGCAAGTTTGTTTGTAGAGCACGAGTCAATTCAAAGTGCTTCACACAACTGGAAAGGAGATCATTTCAGTCATATGTCACAGCTAAACAAGACTGTTTTTAGCTTAGATTTGAACTTTGTCAGAGTAGAACCTGTCTCACATCTTCAGGAAGAATGTTCCAGATTTTAGTCCTGACTCTGGCACCAGCAGGAGGCCGGTCCATGTTTAGTCCTGACTCTGGCACCAGCAGGAGGCCAGTCCATGTTTAGTCCTGACTCTGGCACCAGCAGGAGGCCGGTCCATGTTTAGTCCTGACTCTGGCACCAGCAGGAGGCCGGTCCATGTTTAGTCCTGACTCTGGCACCAGCAGGAGTCCGGTCCATGTTTAGTCCTGACTCTGGCACCAGCAGGAGGCCGGTCCATGTTTAGTCCTGACTCTGGCACCAGCAGGAGGCCGGTCCATGTTTAGTCCTGACTCTGGCACCAGCAGGAGGCCGGTCCATGTTTAGTCCTGACTCTGGCACCAGCAGGAGGCCGGTCCATGTTTAGTCCTGACTCTGGCACCAGCAGGAGGCCGGTCCATGTTTAGTCCTGACTCTGGCACCAGCAGGAGTCCGGTCCATGTTTAGTCTTGACTCTGGGCACCAGCAGGAGGCCGGTCCATGTTTAGTCCTGACTCTGGCACCAGCAGGAGGCCGGTCCATGTTTAGTCCTGAATCTGGGCACCAGCAGGAGGCCGGCCCATGTTTAGTCCTGACTCTGGCACCAGCAGGAGGCCGGTCCATGTTTAGTCCTGACTCTGGCACCAGCAGGAGTCCGGTCCATGTTTAGTCCTGACTCTGGCACCAGCAGGAGTCCGGTCCATGTTTAGTCCTGACTCTGGCACCAGCAGGAGGCCGGTCCATGTTTAGTCCTGACTCTGGCACCAGCAGGAGGCCGGTCCATGTTTAGTCCTGACTCTGGCACCAGCAGGAGGCCGGTCCATGTTTAGTCCTGACTCTGGCACCAGCAGGAGGCCGGTCCATGTTTAGTCCTGACTCTGGCACCAGCAGGAGGCCGGTCCATGTTTAGTCCTGACTCTGGCACCAGCAGGAGGCCGGTCCATGTTTAGTCCTGACTCTGGCACCAGCAGGAGGCCGGTCCATGTTTAGTCCTGACTCTGGCACCAGCAGGAGGCCGGTCCATGTTTAGTCCTGACTCCTCAGAGTCCGAGATGGTTCATATGGCACTAACATGTCCGAGATGTACTTTGGTGCTAGGCCATGGAGAGACTTGTACACAAGGAGAGCTTGATGTGGCTGTTAAAGTTCAAGTCTGAGTCCATTATTACCCCCAGTTTTCTAACTTGGTTTGTAAGTTTTAGAGCGAGACTCTGGAGGTGACGCTAACACACAAAAACAATGATTTCAGTCTTGTCTGAGTTCAGCTGGAGAAAGTTGTTTTGCATCCACACACTGATCTGTTGGATGCAGTGACAGAGTGCTTTGGTCCATATTCACCTGCCGACAGTGAAACATAGATGTCGTCTGCATAATTGTGATAGGACACATTATTGCTGCGTATCAGCTGAGCTAACGGCAGCATGTAGCATATAACAGTCCATCATATTTTGAGTTAGAAGAACAATTGATTTGTGTCAACATTGCATTGACCAGTAATAAGCCATTTAATTGGTCTGAACAGTAGTTTGCCTAACATTATTAGAATATTGAATCACGTTACAATTCATATTTTATAGTGTATAAGAGAATTTGGTTTAAAATGAGAAGGGGATGAGATTAAAAAACAATAGCATCACGATGTCTTGTCTCTTCTCTTGCTCCTCCAGATCAGGCAGTGTCTATGGAAATTGGCATGAGATCTATGAGTTTGTGGAGCAGCTCACCAACAGGTTTGTCAGGTCGGTCTCAAACGTTGTACCCTTTGAATTAAATGTTTTTATTGTAGAAATGTCTATAGAATTGAAGATCAGACACTAATCTATACTAAAACTAGTATCTAAACTATTTATTTTATTTATTATATATTTTAGAATAGAAGACCACATG
Source organism: Eucyclogobius newberryi (assembly GCF_026437365.1). Classification (NCBI taxonomy): domain Eukaryota; kingdom Metazoa; phylum Chordata; class Actinopteri; order Gobiiformes; family Gobiidae; genus Eucyclogobius; species Eucyclogobius newberryi. The sequence continues at coordinate 37,547,135 of NW_027315834.1, read as the reverse complement.
GCAACATAAAGAAGAATTGAAAACTGTCTATTGTGTATTAAAAAAATCATTGTGGTATTGAAATTGGTATTGGTCAACCACTTCTTTATACCATAGTTATGATTATAATTATGGTAATTTTACATTTGTCTCCTTAGTTTATACTATCTTACTCTCGCCATATTCACATAGTTATAATGTAATACTATATAACCACAAAAGTATTTAACCTAAATATATTTGACATGTATTAGTGTAGTTCTGGTCTCTTTATGCTCAACGAGGTTTTCCTGGTTAAATATAAGATGATTGAAAAATATTTAAATGTCAATGCCATTAATAAATAGTGGTTAGTTGTAATCATAATAGCTGTAGTTGGCCTGGTCAAGCAGCAGAACTAAAATAACACTTGTAGGAGTTCTAAGAAGTAGTAATAATCGTAGAACAGGCCTAGTAATGTCAAGATGACTCAGTTAATCGATAATCATGATAATTCAGGTCACAAAATAACCGTAAAAGCTGGAAATGACTATCATATTAATCATAGGCAACAATAATGAGAGACTTAAGTTGAATCTATTCTCAAGTATGGTAAAAAGAACTTGTTTATGTGACAATATAATTACTTTTTCATGATTGAATTGAAGGAAACAAAGGATTTCGCAGTTGTTCTGGTGCCAACGATTGTGAACAAAATATTCCTTCACACAAACACTTAATTAGATATTGTGCCATCCATAATGACAAGGACAAATACAAACCCCTGCCACAAACATGTTATTGCTTTTGCTCTATTTGGGAGCCACAAACCTCTGCTTCGGTCTCCTTTGGGTGGACACAGTGGAGAGGGCGTGTTTGATATCTTTAGGTTTAATAGTGGGTTTCTAAAAATGAGACAAAACACTATGGCCAGATGTGGGAGTGAAACCCACCAAACGCCTCTGTGTCCCATGGTCTGAACTGAAGAACAGAGAAGCAGGAAACAGCTGCGGGGGCCGAGTGAGGTCTGTCCACGGTTCTAAAGAGGAATAGACCTCGCCACGTTTGTTACTATTAATTATCACAGAACAACGTCATACTTAACGTGCTATTAAGGGGTATTTTGGTCCTGGCGGTTACAGTTGACACCAGTTCTGTCTGAACCATGCTCAATGACACTTAAACTGTGAAATGTTATGCTTTTGTCAATATAGAAATGGCATGAATAGTCTAATCTACTTGGATTGTACTTCAGTGTTACCCTTAGATTCAGATGAGACTGTGGCACAAGCGATTCTTTGTTTTTTTTTGTATAAACGTCACTTATTGCCATGTCACTTTAAACTGTTAGTATTATTATTTTGATCCTTTGTTTAATCAGGAATGCTCCATTGCAATATAATATATCTTAAATTAAAGAAGACAGAATGATTTTTCCAAATATTTATTATCACTTCTTCCAGAGAGTTAGTTTAACTGTTTAGTTACTTTATGCATTTGTGGTACAAAGTGCAGTTTGTCATAACCTTTTTATTGTTAGTCTTGTCTTCAAACTATCAACCATGGTCTCCTCTAAAGTGAAACATATTGTAATATATTTATATGTCATAAATCCTGTTAAAAGAGCTTTGAATGAACAATTTGATCAAATCTGGACGGTACTTGAAAAAAATATTGAATACCAAATGATTTCTAAACTTTCTATAGAACTTCATTGTCACGTCAAAATGTGTATTTATTGTATTTCTCTATATATTTTTACACTAACTTCATTATAACTGTAAAAGAAGTAAATGTGATAACAAAAACATCCAAACACAGACGGTTGAGTTTATTAAATTAGTGATATTACTACTACCAATGGTACTACTGTTATTAACTACTTCAATGTTTCCTTAAACCACCCACGTTGTTCAGTAAAGTGTTTTAATAGAATCACATGTAAATAGAAGCGTTTGTTCATTAACACAGTTCTTTGTGTCCAGTCCCAGGATGAGAGTGTCCTACATTGTCTTCTCGGCCAGAGCTGCTGTCATCTTACCACTGACCGGAGACAGGTACACATAGTATTACTATTGTCATTCTACTGTCTTCCTTTGCTTCCCTTCTCTGTAGTCTTCCTGTTTGCCGACGTCCTCTCTCTGGCCCAGAAATCCAGTGCTTATCATCATTGTTTGTTTTTTTGTGGCTGGGCAGGACCGAGATAGACAACGGTTTGAAAATGTTGAGCCAAATCAAACCAGCGGGAGAAACGTACATGCACGAAGGACTCATTGCGGTAAGACGTGTTTGCATCGAATAATGTCATCTGAAAATCCCTCTAGTTTCCATTTTCAACCCTTTAATGTTAACTCCATGAAAAGAACATTTTGTACAGATTATTAGTTTTAAAACGTGTTGATCTCTAAGACGCTTAATGGCAAAAATGACATGATATGTGATAATTCATTGGTAATAACATTCATGGCAGCGGAGGCCAAAAAAATTATGTGAAATGAAGAAAAAGATTAGAATAGAAGTCTGGTGAAGTTCTTATCTGGTTAAATAAAGGTCAATATGAATGATAAATAAAGCTTCACCCTCAACTGAAATTTTACTTTTGAGTTCCAGCTGAATCTAGTCAATATATCATGCTTTTTAACCCTCTGAACGTCCCAAAAAAGACAAAAAGGAACATTAATAATCTCTCTGCTGCTCTGAAATGTGATTTTGCTCTCACCAAACTGAACAAATTTGTGTTTGAAATGGAATATTACAAAGAACCTATGAAGTCACATGGCCATTAAAAGGTAAATTCAAATACGATGTTTAGTTACTGTGGCTATTTTGAGATTTAAGAATCAAGTTGGATGAAGTTGACAGACAGGAAACAGGAACTAACCCGGGACACACTCCGTTCATCTGGTGCGCACTCTTATCCAAGACACTGCAGTGAACTCTGTGTGGCTAAGAAGCACAAGTACAACAATGAACCGTTTCCAACATGATTTATTCTTTGCGTGTTTGCGTTTGGGGTTTCAGGTGTCAGAACAAATGAAAACGCAAAGTTCCCCATCGTCCACAATCATCATTGTCCTGACGGATGGGAAACTGGAGGTGTATCCCTTTGAACTCAGCGTACAAGAGGTAACGATGAGGAAATATGACTCGGGACGTTACGATGTGGAATTGTAGTGTTACAGCTTTTGTGAGAAGTAACTACATGACATAATGATTATTGACACAACAAAACAGAAGCGAAATCCTTCAATTATTTCATTCTAATACATAACTGTTCCATTAGTTTGCCACCAGCTGTCTGAATGCAAAAGTAAAGTTATTGTGACATAAACAGCCACGTAAAAGCGCGATACATTTAGATGTACTTTTTGGATCAATAGTTCTTACGATGATATTGAGACATGAATAATCACGATTATCGATTAACCCAATAATCTTGACGTCCCTAAATAAAACGGACTCTCGCTAATTGTATTTTCTGCTGTCATGATGTATTATCTGCAGTGAGATTTCAGTTTACAAAATTAATGTATGAATGTCCGCATTATGAAAAGACCCACTGACTGCTAAGGCTGACTGTGAATATTGAAACTGCACAAAAAAGAACCTGTAGCCGCCTTATTTTGGCATCCAAATCCACTTTGCAAACTTGGGAGTGGCGATTGTTCAAAAAGATGTATCCATGGGTTTCAGAGCGGTGAAAAATTAGGATCATTGCCATAGCAAGAATTAAAAACAGAAATATTCCATATCTTTTGACTGTTTTTATAGCAAAGACATTACACAGAATTATGTATTTGGGCCTCAGAACGTCTGCCATGGACACAGTATATCTTTGGTGCATTCTTCTGGCTACAGGGACAACGGCCATAAAGATAAAGAATAACATCATCCAAATCATCAATCAAGACTGAAAATTACATTCAGACTTGATTTGAAAATTGACCTTTTTGACTAAATGGGACTTTAATGTTAGAAATGTGTTTTTTAACGTTTTTTAATGCATTACACATTTTTCATTTTTCACTCTGTGTCCAGTTGTGTGTTCTGTGTTTGGTTTCTAAATATGAACACTCTTTGACCTATATACCGGTAGTCATGACAAGTGGTACATATCAATAATTCACAACGACATGTTTGAAATAATCACAGCCTGAGCGTATCGGTTTGGGGGGAATCAAACATAAACCATCAAATGTGGGCCATGACCTCAGATGTTTCTCCTCAGGCCGACAAAGCCCGAGGGTTTGGAGCCAGAGTGTTCTGTGTGGGCGTGATGGACTTTGACCACAAACAGGTAGCACACTTTGGAGGAAATAAACCCTGTCACTATTCCACAGATACTGCTCTCCGACCAAACACTGGGCTAATATTTGTCTTTCGAGGTTGAAAAACAGCTCACTAGATGTGTTTCAATAGGAATCAGCTAACGGCAGAATGCTAGACTCTTTTATTCATGATTTATCCAGTATTTCCTTCCTGTAAAGACAATTGCATGTTTTGAATTTAACTAAACACTAACAGACCTTGAAATGTTCCTCTGAAATATTCAGTTGATGACGTATTAAGTGGTTGGATCAATCCAAATTTATCTCAGTTTAGTCCAACTTTCAAACGAGGTGATAAAAGGGAACTATCATTGTGAATAAAACTCATCCCAAACCACATCTGGAGCGTCCGTTCACTGTCATAGTCTGAACTGATGATTTGTTATCAGTAATATCTCCACAGTAACCATCAGAATGTGGAGGGAAATAAACAATATGGTTCATGGATATTGGTAGAAACAACATAAGAAGGCCACACTGCTTGATTTTATAACTCTTTATGTGTTTATGTATTCATTTATGTCATGGTTTGATTTGGATTCAGCTTCACTTTTAATATACAAATTGTTTTGGATTTCTTTTGCCATTCAAATGTGATTCATGAACTAACAAACTGGCAGGTAATATATCCTTTTGGTATATTATTTGATGTTTGAGAATTCAACCTCCACTGTAAACATTTAGAATGGAAAAACCTTCTAATTATCAAGAAAAGAGGGAGATTTTATGGCTTTTTAAACATGTTTTCCTCTCATATTGTAACTGCCAATGCTAGGGAAGATTATTTTTGTTGCAGATCTTGCAAAATGGATTATTTTTATACTTCTAGAATCACAACAACCCAAAAAATAGAAGAAGCCGAAGTACTAGATTTCACTTTGAGCGTGACAGAGGCTGATCAACAGAAGTGTGTGCGGGAAGAGTTTTTTTAAGCATAGAGCGGCATTAAACAGAAAATTAGTCAATCACGATATGGCAACTTCGTACAAAAAGCAGATTGTCACAGGAATCAGATGTCGATTCAGTTTGTCGATCATAATCCGTTTTAGCAGCAATCAGCGGACTGTCAGGGGCTGGTCAAACCGGCAAAAAAACAAAAACACTTTGCATCCTGGCGTTGCAAAAGGTAAAACTATGAAAATTAACTCACTTTTTGTAATTTGTAATTTTCATAAGTAGAAAACATACATTTTTTTCCTCTTATTTCATGTTTTTTAAGTAATACAACTCAAACAATGGCTTTAAGAGGAATATTTTATTTATTAAAGAGTTTAAAAGGTTAATAACATTCATTTAATTGAGAAATGGTTTGTTGGCCCACGTTTTCATGCCGCTTTCATTTTCTGAATCAGTCCTAGATGGACTGCTTCTTACACACTCACATAGATATTGATACATCTTAATGTCCAAAGAAGAGGCTAACATTAACACAAAGATGTTTTGCATTTCTATCCAATACTTTCCATCAGTGACCTCTCTGTTCCCAAAACTCTACGATTTAAAGCAGCTTAAATCCAATATTCCAATACATTTGCCTAATATGTAACAGCGTAGGAGGTTCACAAGTTCATCCATGCACTTCTCACTGAGAGTTTAGTCCGTGCTGTTCTGTATCGCTCAGGGAAAGAAGCTATTACGCTAATGAAATAATACCAGGGCTCGCTTCCTGTGCAGCTGTCAGTAAAACCGCTCTTCAAAGCCCCGCTCGAGACCCGCAGCTTTCATGTTTCTTTTCCTCCCGATGCACAGACCTCCTGTGTTCTGCGCGTGGCGACCGCACCCGACCATAAAACATACTAATAATAATAAGACGAGGTGTTTGTTTGTCTTCGCAGCTCGCAGAAATCGCAGACGACACAGAGCAAGTGTTCCCGGTGCTGTCCGGCTTCCACGCTCTCAAAGATATCGTCAATAAAGTGGGCGCGGTTATTGTTGTCGGTTATTATATGATTTCAAAACGACATGTATTTGACTTGTGTGTTTTTATTCACGCAGATCCTCAAACAGACGTGCACGGATGTGTTCACTATCGAGCCGGCAAGTGTTTGTGTGAATGGTGAGTGACGAACACACACTTGGAATATGATTTTGATTGAATATTAAACAGTTATAACAGTTAAATAGGCATTAAACCTATCCACTGTACATTTATTCAACTGCTCAAAAAGATCCTCTGAAAAACATGTCATGCCATATTGTGAAACATTCCAGGAAGTTGGTAGATTTATTTATACTTTCATTCAACCACAAATAAAATTAACACAGAACATTTCTAAAGATTACAAAAATATATTAAACAAAAGAATGATGAATGAATGATTTAATGTTATTAGAGACTTTTTTTTGGCCAAATGTATCTTTTATTTATTTAATTCTTCCCTTATGTATAAGTAGCCCTACTTCTTAAGGTGTGAAACAATTAGCTCTTACATAGAAAAGGACTCCAGTGTCTGTATCATATCTGTTCAATATTGGAAAATTACCTTGTGAGATTTCCCCCCCATGTGTTTACATTTGCCTTGGACAAAAACAGGGTTGAATGTAATCAAACCACAAATCTGAAAAGAGTTTACAGAATCGAGAATAAACGACGTAATGTTTGTGTTAAATGAAGATAAATATTTAGCGAAAGATTGTGCTAATAATGCCGTGCACTCACATTTATTACGTTACACTTTATTGTCCCTGAAGGGAAATTTCACCCTGGAGAGACACAGAGACCACGAGAAAGGACTGTTTAACAAGCTTTATTACATGGGTTATTTGGCGCTCAGACCCCGGCGGAAGACGTTGTGATCATGGGCACGCCATGATCTATTTGTATTAGATGTCTCCCCCCGGAGCCTGGAGACTGGTGGTGGTAGATGTGAAGAGAAGGTAGAGGATGAGGGGAATGCAGAGGAGGAGCTGGGGAGGTGGTGGGTCGCAGTACGGTATGAGCGGTCGAGCCATCTGCCTGAGGGCTTAAATGCGACCGCCTGGTGCTGATTGGGAGCGGGGAGGAGTCACTTGGAGCGTTGAGCAGGTGCGGGGGCCATGATGCAGACGCCCCCTGACCTTTCACCTTCCTTCTTGCCCGGGAAAAACTGCATAACCTCTTTGGGATAAGCGCAGAAACCTGGGTGAAGTGAGGGATCTGACTCTCACAGACGGACAGGCCACGCCCGCTTGAGTGCGATGATAGCGCTGGGGAGAGGGATCCTTCCATGGTGGACTTGACGTAGATGGGTGGAGTTAGGTCTTCCAGGCTGAATTTACGCAGGCTTCATTTGTCCTCAGCATTTGACCCATCCTTCAATGCTGTTGTAACCTCATCAGAAATATGCCTGTAGAGTAGTATTTTGTCATTTGTTGTTCTGTTGCTCTCTTGGTGTGTCAAAGAGCCTGAACCTTAATATAAAACAAATGACGCTTAATCACGTGAATGTATTCTGTGTCTCATCCTCCAGAGTCTTTTAACATTGTGCTGAGTGGGAGTGGCTTCAGCGGCTCCAAGAGGACAGACAATGTAATGTGCACTCTCACTGTGGACCACAGCACTTACGGTGAGTGCCCAGGCCCGTTACACTCCACACGTTCATCTTCATTACTGTTCTGCAGCAGACACTTTGCGGCTTTTGTAGAAGGAAATTCAACTGCAGACGGCCCTCTTCCATTCCTATCAAAGCTGCAAGTAAATATTTCTCCACCAGCAGTAAGAATGCACTTTGGGATAGTTTGGTTACTCTGCCAGGATCTCCTCCACAGCGTTTGTCTGTTGTGCCGAACAGGAGAAGTCTTTTATTGCCGGCCGAAGGAACAGAAGAGGCATTATGCACGTCTCAGTGTCATTAGTCTATAAACAGATCGATGGGAGGAGCCTTTTTAACTCTGAGCACATGACAACATCTTTCCCTTGCTTTTCCCAGTCTCACTTACTTATTATTAAAACCTCATTAACATAACATTGTTTGGAAATAGGCTTTAAAATCAGTAGAAAACTTTGATGATTGTGAACTTTGACAAATAGGCCGGACATATGTTTAAGCACTGCACTGTATGACAATAATTGGTCCTTGCAAAAAATGTTTCTTAAGCCACTAATAAATATAGCCAGAATAAAAAAAATTGCTTCAGAATTGAATCGAGAATCGTTTTTGAATCAAATCGAGACCCCAAAAATCTGTCTGGAATTGAAATGCCAGGACCAGTTTCACTCCCCCATTACAGATCTGTCACACTCTTGATGAATTGCATATCTCTGAAGTGGCATTGCACTTACTGTATGGTGTTGTTTCTCTCAGACCAGAAGGCCACAGTGGTGAGAGAAGGTCATCTGCTGTGTCCTGCTCCTGTGCTCCATGAAGCTGGACAGTAAGACTCCACTGACCCTGCAGCACAAAGTCCCATTATACCACAACACATGGCCAATAAACTGAGCACTGGACTGGCATCTGCAGAGCCGTAACCCAATAACACCCGACTTAACCTTACTATAAATACTGTTGCCGTCATTACTTTTCATATTTCTGTCACCGACATAATAAACATCGACCACAAGTGTGTTTATATTTACACTGGGTGGAGGTTTCTGAAATACACATTTATGACATGCTACCATTTTTTACAACTTTTGACTTTAGAAGACAAAGATCTAGTTCACTACAGAAGACAAACAATACAAAAATGTCCTTAAACTGAGCACTAGAGGGCGGTATTAGAGTTTGTTTTTTTGACTAGACAAGACTACATACTTGCTTTTCATATACTTCCTATACTTTATAAAGACGTGTAAATCCTATACAGAGGATTTCAGTCCGGATTTGCCATGTGAAATATTAACCCGCATTACCCATAATTCCAGGCATTCACAATAGTGCACATTTGTCTGCATTGTTTTCCCAACACAACCGCACGCCGCTTGGTTCCAGAAGCAAATTTTCTATTCATTTTCCCCACAGACTTTCAGAAAAACGTTTGAAAGGACCAATCCTGTACGTGTTAATTAAGAACTACAAGACCTTTCATTTGATCTGAAATTTGCTTCAGAAACTTTACAAACCGACTGTGAAGTTACTGAAACATTTGGCTGTTTTAGCTGTAAGTTCATTTGAAAATGTGTGTTTTTTTGACTGAAAGCGACTGTGTCATGGACATTAGTTACCACATGCGCTCTGTCGTGCCTTTAAACTCTTAATATTTAAATGTTCCTAATTGTCTGTGAGGAAAATTATTCATTATTATTCATTTCCGTAAACACTGCAGGCTTCAAAATGTTGTGTTGCTGCTCCACACTGCATAATGTAACGTATTAACTATTTATCAACTATTATTCTTCACTGCTCCAGTCAAGATTACCATATAAATATAAGAAAATGATTTATTTATGGAAATCCCGCGCCACTTTATTCTGGCAGTTCAAAGCCTGTAAAATGTGATTATGTTATAAAAAAAAAACACCAACACTTCAACATAAAATGAGCTTTTGTTTACATGTTGTGCTGATCCTTAAGAGAAAATCACACAAGGCAGTAAAGGTATTATATATATATTTCTTCTATGCATTAGTACCGTAAGTCCTTCTATTACGGCGACACAGAACTGAGCCGTCATTTACAGCTCGTTTATCTCGGAGCCTCAGTGTTGGATAAAGTCGGACCAAAATATCTGTGTGGCATTTTTAGCTGGAGCCAGAGCGGATCTATCACTCATTCTTCCTCCTGGGCCTGTCGGCTCTCACCTCATCACATTTCACAACGTTTCATCACAATCCACTTAAGCTTCCCAAAAGATACGAGCTCACAACGCCGCGCAGTCCAGATTAGTCTGACTGAAACACTCCATAGACTCAATATTATATGTGCAGTATGTGATGTTGTTGTGTTTTCAGGTCCGTAGAGGTGCTGGTCAGTCTGAACAATGGACAGTCCTACATATCAAGTCCTATTATAATCTATGCTACAACATGTGTGAGTGTCAATTTAACACAAACCTTACTACATTTATTTAAAATACCAAGTCAGTGCTTATCCATGTTAACATGACATTGAACTGTGGTTGTTGATCTGCTGAGTTAGCATTTACAACAAGCTAAAAGGTGTGTCATTGTTTAGTATACACAGTTATCACAATATTATATTATAGGCTATAATATAATATATTATCATCATATTTAATGATATTCCATCCATCCATCCATCCATCTTCTGCCGCTTTATCCGGGGCCGGGTCGCGGGGGCAGCAGTCTGAGCAGGGACTCCCAGACTTCCTTCTCCCCAGACACTTCCTCTAACTCCTCCGGGGGGATCCCGAGGCGTTCCCAGGCCAGCCGAGAGACATAGTCTCTCCAGCGTGTCCTGGGTCTTCCCCGGGGCCTCTTCCCGGTGGGACATGCCTGAAACACCTCCCGAGGGAGGCGCCCAGGAGGCATCCAGAACAGATGCCCGAGCCACCTCAGCTGGCTCCTCTCGACGTGGAGGAGCAGCGGCTCTACTCCGAGCTCCCCCCGTGTGGCCGAGCTCCTCACCTTATCTCTAAGGGAGCGCCCAGCCACCCGGCGGAGGAAACTCATTTCGACCGCTTGTATCCGCGATCTTGTTCTTTCGGTCACTACCCAAAGCTCATGACCATAGGTGAGGGTAGGAACGTAGACCGACCGGTAAATAGAGAGCTTTGCCTTTCGGCTCAGCTCCCTCTTTACCACAACGGTCCGATGCAGCGACTGCATCACTGCAGCCGCTGCACCGATCCGCCTGTCGATCTCACGCTCCATCCTTCCCTCACTCGTGAACAAGACCCCGAGATACTTGAACTCCTCCACTTGGGGCAAGGACACCCCACCCACCTGGAGAGGGCAAACCACCTTTTTTCGGTCGAGAACCATGGCCTCGGATTTGGAGGTGCTGATTCTCATCCCAGCCGCTTCACACTCGGCTGCAAACCGTCCCAGTGCATGTTGCAGGTCCGGGTTTGATGGAGCCATCAGGACAACATCGTCTGCAAACAGCAGAGATGAGATCCTGTGGTCCCCAAACCGGACCCCCTCCGACCCCTGACTGCGCCTAGAAATTCTGTCCATAAAAATTATGAACAGAACCGGTGACAAAGGGCAGCCCTGGCGGAGTCCAACATGCACTGGGAACAGGTCTGACTTACTGCCGGCAATGCGAACACAGCTCCTGCTCCGGTCATACAGGGACCGGACAGCCCTGAGCAAAGGGCCCCGGACCCCGTACTCCCGGAGCACCCCCCAAAGGACACCCCGAGGGACACGGTCAAAAGCCTTCTCCAGATCCACAAAGCACATGTGGACTGGTTGGGCAAACTCCCATGAACCCTCGAGCACCCGATGGAGGGTATAGAGCTGGTCCAGTGTTCCACGACCGGGACGAAAACCACTCTGCTCCTCCTGAATCCGAGGTTCGACTATCGGTCGGATTCTCCTCTCCAGTACCTTGGAATAGACCTTACCCGGGAGGCTGAGGAGTGTGATCCCTCTGTAGTTGGAACACACCCTCCGGTCCCCCTTCTTGAACAGAGGGACCACCACCCCGGTCTGCCAGTCCAGAGGCATGGTCCCCGACCGCCACGCGATGTTGCAGAGACGTGTCAACCAAGACAGTCCTACAACATCCAGATACTTTAGGTACTCAGGGCGGATCTCATCCACCCCCGGAGCCCTGCCACCGAGGAGTTTGCGGACAACCTCAGTGACTTCAGCTTGGGTGATGGATGAGCCAGCCTCCGAGTCCCCGGTCTCTACTTCCTCTTCAGAAGACGTGACTGAGGGATTAAGGAGATCCTCAAAGTATTCCTTCCACCGTCCGACGACATCCCCAGTCGAGGTCAGCAGGCCTCCACCCGCACCGTAAACGGTGTTTGTGAGACACTGCTTCCCCTTCCTGAGGCGCCGGACGGTTTGCCAGAATTTCTTTGGTGCCGACCGATAGTCCTCCTCCATGGCCTCCCCGAACTCCTCCCAGGCCCGGGTTTTTGCCTCTGCGACAGCACGAGCCGCGGCTCGCTTGGCCTGCCGATACCCATCGATGACCTCCGGAGACCCACAAGCCAGAGTGGCCTGATAGGCCTCCTTCTTTAGTCTGACGGCATCCCTTACTTCCGGTGTCCACCACCGGGTTCGGGGGTTGCCGCCACGACAGGCACCGGAGACCTTGCGACCACAGCTCCGAGCAGCCGCATCAACAATGGAGGCGGAGAACATGGTCCACTCGGACTCAATGTCCCCAGCCTCCCCCGGGACATGGGAGAAGCTCTCCCGGAGGTGCGAGTTGAATACCCTACTGACAGAGGGCTCCACTAGACGTTCCCAACAGACCCTCACAATGCGCTTGGGTCTGCCAAGTCTGTCCGGCTTCCTCCTCCGCCAGCGGATCCAACTCACCACCAGGTGGTGATCGGTTGACAACTCTGCCCCTCTCTTCACCCGAGTGTCCAAGACACGCGGCCGGAGGTCTGATGACACGACAACTAAGTCGATCATTGACCTCCGGCCTAGGGTGTCCTGGTGCCACGTGCACTGATGGACACCCTTGTGCTTGAACATGGTGTTCGTTATGGACAATCCGTGGCTAGCACAGAAGTCCAATAACTGAACACCGCTCGGGTTCAGATCGGGGAAGCCGTTCTTCCCGATCACCCCTCTCCAGGTGTCACTGTCATTGCCCACGTGGGCGTTGAAGTCCCCCAGTAGAACAACGGAGTCCCCGGTCGGTGCACTGTCCAGTACCCCTCCCAAGGACTCCAAGAAGGCCGGGTACTCTGCACTGCTGTTCGGCCCGTAGGCCGCCACAACAGTGAGAGACCTGTCCCCCACCCGAAGGCGGAGGGACGCCACCCTCTCATTCACCGGGGTAAACTCCAACACGTGGCGGCTGAGCTGAGGGGCTATAAGCAAGCCCACACCAGCCCGCCGCCTCTCCCCGCGGGCAACACCAGAGAAGTGGAGCGTCCAGCCCCTCTCGAGGAGATGGTTCCAGAGCCCAAACTGTGCGTGGAGGTGAGGCCGACTATATCTAGTCGGTATCGCTCAACCTCCCGCACAAGCTCAGGCTCTTTCCCCCCCAGCGAGGTGACATTCCATGTCCCCAGAGTTAGTCTCTTTGTCTGGAGATCTGGTCGCCGAGGCCCCTGCCGTCGACTGCCGCCCAGATCTCTCTGCACCGGCCCCTATTTAATGATATTATAAAAGTTATATCATATTAAACAGATATTAGGCTATATTATTTTTACACCAATTTATTTATTAATAGGAAAATAATTTGGCCTAAAAGATATGGTATATTCCAAGCTCAATGACAACACTCTGATGATTAAGATACTGTAATAATAGTAAGTAATAGTAGTAAACGATGGTAGTGAAGTTTGACAGACTGATGCTGTAATTATGCCGCTTTAATTCACTTAATTCATACTAATTAACCCTGTTAATGGTTAAAGCTCAAATGTTATACCTTTTCTTTTACTCATTTCTTTTCTTTTACCCTCGTCGTGGTCATGAGGGTACCACAGTGTTTCCTCATCATCACTTTCCTCAAAGTTGTTTTGATTGATTCCTGCACGTTTGAGTCATCCTGTATTATCCTGCAACTGAGGCCCTGAAAAGGTTATTTTCACCTACCCCCTATCCCCGCCCACATCCCAGTACTAAGATGAGATAGTTTGAAAGACTTCGAGTGACACATGTAGGGTTAAAAAATGTCACGTAGACACTTTGCACAAATAAAAACATGTAACTGACAATATGCTGCTTGTTACAGTCAAATGTAATGAAGAGGCTCATTAGTGCTGCAGAACCTGAAGTCAATGGAGCTGTTTCTATTACTGTAATAGTTCAATAATAAGCACCCGGAAAAGCCCAATATGTCTCCTTTGGTGGACAAGCGTATGAAAATAGACGACTAAATGAATGTATCCTGGTTTGTCGCCCACAGTCGGATGGGATGTGGGTGCTGTGGGTGCTGCTGGCTCTGCTGCTTCTCCTGGCTCTGCTCTTCATCTGGTGGTTTTGGCCTCTCTGCTGCACTGTGGTCAGTTTGTGCCACCACAGCCATTTATGCTTTCAAGACAAGTTTATTTAATGAAGGTTTACGCCACCGAATGTGTTGTTTTTTTTAATCACAGGTGATCCGAGACCCACCGCCCGCTCGACCTCCTCCACCTCCGCCGCCTGTCATTGTGAGTCGAGTTATTTAACCTATGATTTTATGTATTTTTATACTTATTCATTGTAGGAAATGGATGAATTTGAGAAGGTTTCTGGTTTAAATGAAAGAAGCGTGCTTGTCTGTAGCACATCTGATCTGACACGTTAACCTCACCACAAGGGGGCAGTAAATGATTGTTTTGTTTTAAGATGAGCAAAGACATGTTTATTTGTCCTAAAATGAGCAAAATCCAGTGTTTTGCACAGTTCAAGAACAGCGAGAGAATAGAGATTTGCAGTTTTAAAAAAGTCAACATAGATAATAGTTTTGTTGTTTCTTCTATATCAGACAATAGGTAAGATATAATGTCATTTCCTAACAAAGACGGAAGAAACATGTTATAATTACATCGTCTCTAGAGGTGGGTGGAGCAGCCAAACATTGCTCTCAAGTACGAGTAATGTTACTTCAAAACAATATTACAAAGTAGTGGGCCAAGAAATGACTCAATTAAGAGTTAAAAAAAAAGCATTTGGAGAAACTACTACCGGGTACTAGTAGTATTTAAAGAGCAACTGTGTGGACATAATTGAAAGTGCAACAACAAAACAGATATTTTCAAACGATAAACGAAAAACTAAATCATATCAGGAGCAGTGCAAAAAACACAAATAATTTAATATTGTCAACATGAAGCTTTTATCACTTTTGTCAGATTTACTCACAGTGGGAAGAGGAAACAATACTTTTACTCAAGTAAGAATGTAGCGTCCAGTCGAATTGAGAAGGCCAGAACTGATGGTTAAATGCCCGTATTTCTAGCTCATTACATTAGTACTATATTTTCACAACATATTCGTCCATTAAACATTTCAAATCTCTCATAAATACAATCGTTTTCCACCACAGACCTTGTTCCCCTGTCGACTGTAGCTAGATCCTTGAGTTTGTCCGTTTTCCGTTGTTCAATTTACTTTTCGTTTAAAGGTCCCAAAACATGCAAAATCGACTTTTCAGAGCTTTTAACCTTCTTACATGGCTATTTGTGCTTCATATATGTACCCAGAGTGTTTTTTTGATTGATTCCCGCAGTGTTTAGCTATATTACAGACTATCTCCTTTCCTCGAATCTCCAAACTGACGGGCGGTGGCTACAAGACCGCGTCATAACCCCAGGCACGCGTCATCATGTTGCACAACCCTTATTATTATCAATTATACACTTAGGATAGACTACGAAACGTGAAAAAAAGCATGTTATAGCACCTTTAATTTAGACTTCCGTTTTACCATCACTTCCGGTTACACAGGAAGTTACCAAAATAAAGCAAAACCTTACCATAAAACATAAATGTGTCAAATTGACCTTTACAAATAAACTGCTGCTTCAATAAACATAATTGCTCAAGTAGAAGTAAAACTTTAGTGTCAGAAAGTTACTCCAAGAAGTAGAATTTCTTGAATAAGGGACTGAGGTAAATGTAAATGGCCCACCTCTGATCAGCTCTTACCTACTGTCCGATGTAGAAAACTGATCCACTGAAGACAAGATGAATATTCCTCATCTAAAAAGATAAATACAACACAAGTAACTATTGTATTTAAATCTAACACAACAAAAAGACCAGACTAAACACCTGTCAAACGTATCCTTGTTGTGATTTGTTCCATTAATGTAAATGATGATGTACGTTAAGTTCTTGTTGTTGGTGCAGTTTGTATCATCTATTTATTTGCTCAATGTGATTTCAATAGAGAAAGTTGAATACACAAAATATGAAAAATCAATGAGAATCAATGCATCTGGATTAAAAACATTTACCATTGTTTTTATACAATTTGTTAATTTAAAAGCAGATTATGAAAAACACTTTGATGAAGACTAAAGTCGTATCGTTTTAGGTTCTACTGGACAAATACCCACTATAGTTTTCATTTTACCTACAAATAATGTGCATAATTACCCCGGATGACACTTCAATGGGGCTCAAATATCAACTTGAGGATAGAAAATGGTGACAAACTGACATTTCTCCCCTGACAACTCTAAATTGTTGTTCATTTTTCTGTCATAAAATCATCAACATCTGGATCTACTGTCGGTAAATCATCAAAAATGTGCTGGCGCATAAAGTGTTTGTGTTTTTAGGAGCCAGAAGAGGAGCTACTGCCCAGGCATAAGTGGCCCACAGTCGATGCTTCTTACTACGGAGGCCGAGGCGCCGGAGGGATCAAACGAATGGAGGTACGGCCCACGTGAAACGAACCGCATTGGAACACGGGCGGACGGACGATGCACTGAAGTCTGTGTGTGTTGCGTCCCGGGACATTCAGGTGCGCTGGGGTCAGAAGGGCTCCACAGAAGAAGGCTCGCGGCTGGAGAAGGCTAAAAACGCTGTGGTGACCCTGTCTGAAGACGCAGAAGATCCCGTCGTCCTGAGACCTCCGGCAAGACCCGCCCCTGTGTACGACCCCCCGCCACAGTACAAGTGGTACACGCCCATCAAGGTACGAGTGTGAATGAGTCACAGCTAAATGGATGTGAAGTGATGGATGTTTGTTTCGCTGCTGTTTGAATTGTTTTCAGGGTCGTTTTGATGCACTGCGCGCTTTGCTGAGACGGCAATACGACAGAGTTGCCATCATGAGGCCGACCACGCAAGACAAGGTCATTCTTCTCTCGTCGATGTAATTATAGAGCGACTGTTTTGGTTATAATTGTGCATACTTTTACGTCCGGGCAAGATTTTATATTGTTGCCAGGTTTTCATGGCGACTGTTTAAAATGCACAAATTAAGTTCTGTTGTTTGTGATAATCTTTCTTTTTGGACCAAGACATATTTCCTATGCACAGTAAAGTTAATCTTGGATTATTATTAACCAAAACATGTCCTTTCACTTTGTAGAAATGATCGAAAATTATGGATGTGTAAATATGACGTGTGTTTGTGTAAAAATAATGTGTTTGTGTAAATGTTTTTTAAAGTATGTATGTTTGGGTAAAAATTGTGAATGTTTGGGTAAAAATTTGAATATTTGTGTAAAAAAAGATGTATGTTTGGGTAAAAATTGTGAATGTTTGGGTAAAAATTAGAACGTTTGGGTAAAAATGATGTATATATGTGTAAACCTGTGTAAACCATTAGCATTATTCATATTTTCTTTTGTGTTTGCTGTTGCTTTCAGGGTCGCTGCATGAACTTCACTAGAGTTCAGAGTCGCTGAAGTCACTGGTGCCTTGTGTATTTCACTGTGCTTTGTAAATAAAGGTTTTATTATTGACACATATTTTATCCTGTTGTATTTTGTGCCAATTAATCCCCCCCCCCAAAAAAGCAACATCCAGACATTATTTAGGATAGTTTATTCAAGGGAAAATATAGATTTCTCTTTTCACAAACACCTTCACTACAGGTCCGCTGTCGGGCGACACAAACGCTACACAAAATAATAAAATATATATGAAAACGCTTAAACAAGCTTTGTACAAAACACATAAATGCATCACAAATCCACCCAGGCTTTTCGAAGGGTCACAACACGACACACGATCACTTGAGATGACAGAAAAAGGCATAAGGTTCCTATTCAACTTATGGCATATGTACGTTTCATTCACACATTTAACAATACATACACTGGTAAATTACAGTTTGCTCTCATTGCCAACACACACACACACACACACACACACACAGACACAAAAGGAGTGTCCGCTAAAATCATCAAAAGTGTGTAGGCGAATGCACCAAACTATAACTAGTAGCTTACAAAACAGAGCCAGCTAACCAGCAACAAGCTCATGATACAAGTTTACAAAAAATACACAAAATTTAATACAAAATAATACTGTTTACAAAGGAGATGCCCTCAAAAACAGGGATTGCCACAGTCTAGGACACATTTGTATTCCACCGATGTACCAGGAGTGTTGTACTTGCATGACGTGCCTTGGACAATACACGGTCAAAGTGCACATGGAGGAAATAAAGTTGGAGGCACTGATATCACAAATGATACGTTTTATGCGCACGTTGACATAAACTGCTTGATATTTAGCATTCCGGTATACATTTTGCATCTCTCTAAGCTAAAATAAGTCAAATCTTACTCGTTTGTGTAGAAATGATAGCGGTTATGCACTGACAAGGCATTATTTTATCAGAAAAATGGGCAAAACAACAGATAAAATGTGTTACTTTGCCCTTTTTTTCCTCTTTAGCTTATTTTTGCCCGTGGGGTTTTTGTTTCGCTTATATTAACTTTGTACAGCAAAATAGTTTGTTGTGCAGAGCTTGTCAAGCGCGTTTGCAGCTGGAGATTTTGAACACTTCAACTGCCGCACAACAACTTATCTTTTCAACAAACGGACTCAAAAACATTCTTATTTGAGGAAACGAATGCAACGAGTTCAACTGTGCGCGAGCCCAAAGTTCTCATCAGTGATAAATGTGAGCGTTCCTATTGTTCATCTGGTTTTCTACAACTGTTTACATTGATTTGATTCTATTTCAATGTTGTTGTTTTTTCTTTTTTTCGCAGAGTTGTAGACCTTTACATTTGCAGCAGGTCGTTCACGTTTCACTTGCTGTAGAAAATATGGCCACGTTGTCACACTAAAGCCGCTGGAAACCAAACGGGTCAAGAACGCCTCTTCCTCAAGACGTTCTCGACACAGAGCGATCGCGGGCGGTGTTCTGTCTCGAGCAGAAGAGTCCGATCGAGGGCCGTCTCCTTGCGTAAGTGCCGATGACGGAGCTCGTGTACAAAAAGCATCTCGTGACACCTACGAATAATACAGTCTTCCCTCGTCAAATCTTGCGTCCGGGGGGAAAAAGAAAGTTCGATTCCCGCAGAAACACAAGACGTTGAAGGGTTTTTACAGACGCTTGGCACTGATTGACTTCCACAGTAGTTCATCTCCGTCCATAATATCTTGATGGCGTTAGCTGCACGTCGGGTTTCGTGCCGGTCCAAAGTTTAACGTCCTTTGGCTTTGGGAATGACACGCTCGGCAAGTGACTATGTGTGATTGGCAGTTATGTACACTCTGCAGTGCGAAGGCGGTCGAGCTGGCTTAGGATCGGTTTTCCCTGTGCAGAAGAGACGATCTGAAGAGAAACAGAACAAATACGTTGTCATTGGTGCGTAGTGAGTGAAGTTTGAACCATCTTTACTTCACAAAGTTCAAGCAACATCGACGTGTGCGTGATCATAAACAGCTGTGTGAACGCGTTTTGCTCTCATTTCCCTCCTCCCCTTTCAAAATAAAACAACACATGCTACACGTAGTAATATATAGAAATAAATAAATAAAAAAAACACGATAGCAAAGCCTATGGTATTGTTTAGTACATACTGCATACGTGATGTGGTCAAATGTTCATTTAAGTTGCCTTTATACGTCTACATTTATATGATGTGCTGCTTTAGAGATTGTTGGGATGTCACAATTTGGAATCAGGATTGTGGGAAAAATGTATATAATAAATATTGTATAGTACTAGTATTGTAGATTGTGTATTGTTAAATGTCTTTATTGCCACAATTAATGAATAATCTGACTTTGGTATGAAGGATTATATTTTATTCTCTTTTTCTCTGATCCTTCTGTTGAAAACTCGACCCAGCGATTAAGATCTGACCCAACATACGGGTAATCTTGGCCCCAGCATTTACTTCTAATAAATTGCTGAATTCACTACTATTATGTATTTAATTTGTATTGTGTTTTATTGTGATGAACGGGTGCAATTTATAATATTTATTTTATACTTGTGAATTAGACCGTAGCGTTGCTTGAGCATGATTTGTGCTTTATAAATACATTACTCTTGCCTTTTTACTCTTGAATTCCTAAAATTACAATTACATTTGTATTTTGTTTGGGAATATAAGGCTAAATATCCTTCACGTGGCAAATAAAAATGTGAAAACCTCATACCTTAGTGATCTCCTGCTGTCCTTCTCCATGTGGTTCTCGGGCCCTTCACTTTCATACGAAGCCAAATGCAGCTCTGTCGAGACGAATGAACATTTAACCCTCTATTTTGGCCTAAAAGTTCAAAGTCAAATGTTTTTTTTGTACTGACCATCTTCACTGAAGACGGGAGTGGTGACCAGGTACTGCAGGACGCGCCTGTCTCGTTCAAACGGACAAACCACCTGACGCCAGACCAGGAACTCGCTCACCTGCTTGGCCAGCTCCCAGAGTTTCTGTCCAGAGAGAGGAACACGCTTATTTATGAGGGAAACGGAAATGAAACCCACTAAACAATGCGTGTGCGTTCACATTCACCACATCAAAATTGGGACTAAATCATGACTAAATCCCAAAACTAAACCTGGACTAAACAAGGACTGGAAAAGGACCAAACCAAGTCCACATCAGGACCAAATAGCTACACGGCGTTTAGTATAAGTCAATCTTATTAACAGCAGGTCATAGTTACCTTTTTCATCTTCACACATTGTTTTCTATTTCATATTGTGTATCTGTACGTTTTATTTTGCTTGTACAAATATGTATATTGGTTCATTTATTAGACAAAAATGCTGGTATTCTTATCATTTTGTTATTATCTTTTTATTAATTACGGTTGTGTATTCGAGTAATTTACCTTGTGTCACAATGAAGGTTTTTGAGCAACAAACAAAATAAATATAAGGCTGAAAGTAACAACTTTAAGCCTTACATTTATTTTGTCGGAGCCTTGAGCAGTCGATTAATCTCGAAATTTGACCCGAGTTTGACATCTTCATATGAGTTTATTTACAACTTCATCGTGTTTCCCCTTTTAAAACTGTAATTTTGCACATTTCTACTGTCCTTTTGAGGTACATTTCTACTGTCCTTTTGAGGTACATTTCTACTGTCCTTTTGAGGTACACTTCTACTGTCCTTTTGAGGTACACTTCTTCTGTCCTTTTGAGGTACACTTCTACTGTTCTTTTGAGGTACACTTCTACTGTCCTTTTGAGGTACACTTCTACTGTCCTTTTGAGGTACACTTCTACTGTCCTTTTGAGGTACACTTCTTCTGTCCTTTTGAGGTACACTTCTACTGTCCTTTTGAGGTACACTTCTACTGTTCTTTTGAGGTACACTTCTACTGTTCTTTTGAGGTACACTTCTACTGTCCTTTTGAGGTACACTTCTTCTGTCCTTTTGAGGTACACTTCTTCTGTCCTTTTGAGGTACACTTCTGCTCTGGCTTCATGATTAAACCTCTCAGCACATGTTCTGAGTCTGTGTGTGGAGCGGAAAACAACAAGTAGTTGGCGATTTAACTCAATATTAGATTTGTTGTGATGAATAAATAGTTAAGATAAGATATTCCTTTATTGTCCCACATGGGGAAATTTCATTGGTGCAACGCAGGTAGATTCAGCCATTACTAAAACCAAACACTGTTACAATATATAATATATAATAAATATTGCAGGTACTATATATATAATAGTACCTGCAATATTTTCACGGCAACTTTCTCAAATGCACACACTGTAAATTTTAAGGCAATTAAATACAGTTGCACAGGACATTTCTCAAGCCATATATGTTCCTACCACAAGGGGGCGCCATCGTTTAGAATTCCCTATATAAATTCAGTGAGAAAACTTTACTCTGACCACTTACATAACAATAAAAGCAGAAGAGAGACCGACTTTTATGGTTCCAAAGTGGACTCACCTCGAAGTTGATGTGTCCGTTCTGCAATCTGCTGGCACAGCCTTCGTTCAGGAAGTAGATGTCTTTGATGAGCAGGCTGAAGAACGGAATCACGATCTGAAACCCCAAGACAACGAAGACTTTTTGAGTCCGTGTTCCTCGTGACATTAAGACGACCAGAGCATGACCCGAACGTGCTGACCTTTTCCTGGCTGCTGTGCGCCGTCTCCGACCGCTGGGTGGCGCCGCGGAGCGCAGTGCGGTAGTTGCTGAAGTTGCTGGACGGATCCATTTGATGCTGTGGGATCGGACGAAATGTTTCACGTTTAATCTAATCATCTCTTTCTTTCAGATCTCTAAAAGCCACACTGTGTATAAGGGACGCAACAGTGACTGAAATATTGAGAGGAACTTTACATCGAAGAAATAAATGTCATGAAGCACTTTTAAATTTAGATTCTTTGGAATATGACAGTGCCGTTTCACCCGCAAACCCTTCCAAAGCAGATAAAAGATCAGATCATTTCAACAATTCTGTTCAATTCCTCTCCAAAATATCGCAGCGGGAGATTTGCATATTGTTACATCTCTACTGTGTAACATTTCAGGCATAAATAGACTCAAATAAAAGCCGTCATTTCTCGTTTTTTTCCTGCATTTGGCGACGAGCAGATGCGTTTAGAGTTACGAGTAAGCTCTATGAAGAGAAAACCCCGCTCACAGAACATGTTTGAGTCCGTTTGAGCCGTAACGGAAACCAAGACGTTGCATTTGAGTCTTATTTGTCGGCTGAAATGTCACGCAGTGTGGCTTTAAGTACATTTACAGACCGTGCACTGACCTCGAGTATGTCAAATTTATCGGTGTTGACTTTACTCCAGGTTTTCTTCAGGCGCGAGACGGGGCTCATGTTCATCCCAGCTACGGAGAAAGACGACATCGTTTGAATACTTTTCAAGATTGCGGGCAAATGAACGAGCGCCTTTAGTGCGTTTATCATCGTTTCATCTCGACTCACTGATGATCGCCATGAGGGAGTTGAAGTTGCCGATGTTGAAGCACTCTTGAGCCACGTCGATGAAGAACTCGATGATGCGCGCCCGCTGTTTCTTTTTCGCCGGCTGTAATCGGAAACAAAAGAGCTGGTCAGTGGGTTTCGGCCTCGGTTTTGGGGGTTGAAAAGCTGGAGATGATTCTGAGCGTGAGGCGGCCGGGCTTCATCGTACCATACAAATCTCCGTGGCGACCAGGTAACTGAGCCGGTTGAACCAGTTGACGTAGGCCTCCAGGTTGTTGGTTTTGCGCTTGCGGAAGAAGCCCTGAAATAGACGGGAGACATGAGTAAAACATCACATTTACTGACATTTCAAACTCAGTTACGGAACAAAGGAACAGGCTTGATTCTCAATACGGATTTCAATACCACAACAATTAGAAATGCTTTTTTTTTTCAGACAGCAGACCGCTATTTTCAAGACAAATGACAGTACTTTCCTTATGCTACCATGTGGTCTTATAGTAGGTGTATTATTGCATCTTTGCAAATGGTAAATATATGGCTACTACTACTACCACCACTACTACCACCACTACTACTACTGCTGCTGCTGCTGCTGCTGCTGCTGCTGCTGCTGCTGCTGCTGCTGCTGCTGCTGCTACTGCTACTGCTCTCTCTGGCTCTACAGATTATATCAAAGCTTGTTCTTTTGTAACAATGTCTTTAAACTTTTATTTGAGTCTTGAAATACACATTACTTTTCTCCTCTCTCCTCCCCCCCTCCTCCTCCTCTCTCCTCCTCCCTCCTCCTCGTCCTCCCTCCTCCTCCCTCCCTCCTCCTCCTCCTCCTCCCTCCTCCTCGTCCTCCCTCCTTCTCCTCCTCCTCCTCCTCCTCCCTCCTCCTCCTCCTCCCTCCTCCTCCTCCTCCTCCTCCTCCCTCCCTCCTCCTCCTCCTCCTCCCTCCTCCTCGTCCTCCCTCCTCCTCCTCCTCACAGTAGCCCTGCAGTGGAGTTGGGCATGATCTATCTTGCTTTTCCATCTCATTTACATACGCACAGGTCTGTTTTTGCAAGCCTCAGCTGTCGGGCTCGCTCTGCTTGACTTGGGAGACTTTTATAAACACCATCGGTGGGCTCAGTATAAATAAACTTGACTGGGCAGTTATGATGTAATCATGGAGATTCATGGCTCTATTAAAAGCTTACAGAACACCGCAGCCCACTCCACTTCCCGCGCATCACTTGTGGACCCCTTTGACACTTTTAAACACCGTGGATCTTACATAACCGCCCGGACTTCTTGCTAAAGCGAACTCCCCACAGCTCTTACAGAGGAGGCGCAGCAGCTGACGCACAGGAACACTTAGGGGCCTCTAAGGGCCCCTCACACACTGACGACATGAACATGATGGGGCTTTGATATGGTGCTTGATAAATGTGCAAAAGCTCCATTTAAATGTGACGAAGCAAATGATTTTGTTTTAATATCATTGAGGTATCAAGCCTCAATTGTGTTTGAAACTGTAATATGTCTGATTCAATTGTGCTGTCAGGGTTATCAGTAATTATGATCAAAGACGCCACAATATAATATGATATATAAAGAGTTTTACAAGCAAAAATATATGATTTAACTGGTAGCAAATAACTGTATTTATGGTAGACTTATAACTAACTGACTTATTAGGTTACACAGCAAACATTTTTTAATAATATGTAGTTAATCAAACAAATCTGTAAATAAAAGCTCTATATTATATGGTAAGATACAATATAAACTTTTAAAACAGTTTGTTTTTCTTAAATTGCAGTATTTCTCCTGCTTTTACACTCTTTCCTTCTTGACCACGTAAGTCGCGTGGTCTTATGCAATGATCTAATTCTGTGTTCGGAGATAGTTTAGTTTCATCACAAGATAAACCCCAGAGTTAATCCCTCTCAATGGACAGTGACCGGTCTAATCCTTTGTGTAGAGGAAAAACACCACGTCTCGCTCGGCTAAGAATACGATTATGCAACGGCCCATGAACGCACCTTCTGGTTCTCGAGAGGGTCTTTCATGGCAAACGTCTGAATGAACTCCTCCGGCCCGATGAAACTCAGCCTGTCCTGAAAGAGAAAAACCAAACGCAGAGTACCGTGAGTGACAACGGAGTAATAACGGCTGAGTGTAGCGAAACAGAAACATGAAAGCGACCGCGCAAACGGGTTACGAGAAGAATCACAGTAAAGATAAAAGTGATTGGGCATGATTTAACAAAAGCTGTAAACGTCGGAGCCAACAGCCATGGGAACTTTACACGCCTTCCTCGCTCTACAAAAATAAAGCCAGCTAAATGTAGCTGCACTAATTAAAAACCCTCGTAAAACGCGGCCGCGCACGAGTGCTTGACAGCAAAGTAGAGGGGGGGAAGACGCAAAAACAAAACATCGCAAACTGGATTAGAAAGCGTCTCCGTGTGAAGTGGGTCCTCACCAGCTCGATGTGCGTGAGCTGCTGCGCCAGGACGAAGGGGTCGTCGCACGCGCTCAGTACGTCGCTCCTCTGACCCGCGGCCTGCTTGGACTTCAGCGAGGTCGGGCGCTCCTGGGCCACGCTGTTGAGGGCCGTCACCGCCTCCTCGTACTGCCCCAGGGCGGACAGGCGCTTGATGAGCCGCTGCGTCATCTGCTGCATGGCTCTCCAAGAATACTGTGGGGTGGGGAT
Organism: Eucyclogobius newberryi; assembly: GCF_026437365.1. Taxonomy (NCBI): domain Eukaryota; kingdom Metazoa; phylum Chordata; class Actinopteri; order Gobiiformes; family Gobiidae; genus Eucyclogobius; species Eucyclogobius newberryi. The sequence goes on along the minus strand of NW_027315834.1, from coordinate 37,521,331 downwards.
GAGAGACGATGTTCACATTTTGGCGTGGAAAGAAGAGAATGATCTTAGCATCAGAATCTACTGCAGTTATGTTTCTGTGCTACTGCTCGCGTGTTGCTTGTTCTCCCTGGTACAAGTTGCTGCTTAACTGTCAGATTGCAGATTTGCTGAGCTGGTTTATGGTTCATATCTCTGTAATTACTGGGCCTGTCCACATGAAACGCCAACTAGCCCAAAGTTCAGCATCTGCTCTGTCTACAGAAATAGGCTAAACCAAAAATACATTTTCATGAAAGCTTGAGAAAGTGGTGTCAGTGTTCAAGCCTAAAACGTGACTGTTGTTGTTCGAAAGGAAGTTTAAAGAGCCAGTCTCTAAACAGATAATGATTCTAACAGATAATGATTCAACATGTGTCGATCTTAAGTTTGGATATTTCTTTCAAAAACAGTAAATCTCTAAAAGAGTTATAATAGCATAGCTATGGTTAAGATGCCAACTTTGATTCATTTAGTTTGAGAGTGTTTGGAGACCACAGTGTTGATGAGGGAACAGTAAAACCTGGTGAAAAGCTCGGTTTAGTGGAGTATCAGATGTTGTGGGTCATAACCTCTTCATCCTTCTTAGAATATGTATGACTCTAACCTCGTCCCCTCTGGCCACGTGGTTGGTCATGTCTTTGAGACACCTCATCATCCGCTCGTCTCTGAAGTCGTACGGAAACGTCTCGGTCCACTCGGTGAGGAGCTGCACCAGCTTCGGCGCCACCTCCCGGAAACGGATCTAAAAGACATCATAAACAAGACGTCGGACGGTGAGTCACGTGACGCTCGGCTTTACACGCCATTTAGCACACTGTAAAAGACGTCATATTCAATAAAGGCATCAGGGTTGAACTTACACCTCATCACTTTATTATTCAGCAGAAATGGATGAACGCAGTCATTAGTTAAAGGCATTTTATATTATAATTTCTGGTTGTTTTTTCAATTCAACATTAGAGAGTATTGTTTAAACTTCAGCTGTGAGACTATAGTAAAATAGGCTATAACAAGGACTAGAAAACAAGAAAAGTGTCACCTGTTCAATCTAAATGACATTGCAAGTGTTTCTTGAACAGTTTGAATGGTACTGTCAAGTTTGATTTGTTTGTTTTTTTACATTTGGGACATAAATTAACCTAAGGGGCCAGCAAAGTCTTTTTTTAACACCTTTTCTTTCACCGCCCTCCAGTCGCCCACTTTAAAATCTACAAAACAAGCCTCTCTTTTAAAAAAAATGTTGAACTTGTTGAGCTTGCCACGAGAACCTTCATGGAATAGTTGAAAAAAGCAAACAGATCTATTTGTGCGGCCGTGGGCGTGAGTGCGTGTGGGTGGCGGGCAGAATCAGTGAAAGAGCGCGGTTAATTATCAAGCCCTGAGAGCACTTGTGGATCCACGCACTCCCTTATCCTGGCGGTGGGGGCCGAGCAGCGGCGTTACCTTATCGAGCAGCGCGTCGCCCGATCGCTGCTGCTCCACGCAGAGGTGACACACGCGGGTCATCAGCTCGTACGGGTGCAGGAAGAGGCGCGAGCTGAGCAGGAAGGTGAAAACGTAGGATCTCTGAGAAGCAGAATAATGGAGTTAGTTATGTCGTCGTCGTCGGCCGTCTACAAATACTGTTTTTACTTGAATGTGATTCTCAAGCCAGACAATAGCACTCTTATGAATGGAATACTGATTTTTTTCAAACATTATCAACCACATAAAGGATGAATGCTTCTAGATAGAAAATATTTAAGTGTATATTTGATGAAAATCTGACATGTTTTGGCTTTTTTGACGTTTAGATTTTTTGTTGTGTTTTAGAGTTTATTGTCTGTATTCTAGATTATGATCATTTAAATATTAGAGTCAATTAGTCATACTTAGCAGCACTGAATTTACTCAAACGTTTTCGTTTTAGTGAGCAAGAATCAAGCTTTTAAAAAAAAGAAATATATTTTTCCTTAATTTAAAAAAAACAAAGTTCCTTTCTGGTTTTATATGCAGCTGGGTTAAGTCAATATGTAAAACGTTTCCTCAAACTCTGCACAGACATCTTAAAAGAAAAAAAAAAAAACACATTTGGACGGATCTTGAAAATAGATACATTTGACAGTGATTTGACAAAATGGGACTTTTATTTTGGATTTTGGGCGCCTTAGCACTCTATTCTTTGGATGTTTTTGTTTTTTAATTTTGAAAGATTGAAAAGATTAACATAAAGACAGGATACAGAATACACTTAGAAATGGTGTATGCTTGGTTTTGTGTCAGTTAAACCAAAAATAATCCTGTTTTAGACCAGGTTTAGATCTGATGAAATCTTTGAGAATCACAGCTTTAGATCTTAGAAAAATCGTCTTAAAGTAATAGTAAACCGTAAACATCCGTTGTCACACACTCACATCTGGATAATAGTCCACGGTGGGCACCAGGTGTTGAATCAGTGCCTCCAGCGACGCCGACACCAGGCTGTTGTCATGGTAACACATCTCCCCATAGCTGGCGACGACCCCCCCGTGCCCGTACACCCTGCTCTTCGGCGGCTTGTCCGAGTTGTTGTGGGACGACTGCTCGCTGCCGCTGCTGCTGCTCCGGTACGAGCCGCGTCCGTGACATGAGGCCGTGCCGCCGCCGCCGTGTTGCCTGGGACTGTGCGGCGACACGCAGCCGTTGTTGTAGTGGTGCTTGTTGGTGTTGGTGGCGGCGCCGCCCGTTGTGGGGGGCGACAGAGAAGCGCTGCGGTACGACGTGTGGGGGATGTCGTACGGGTTCTCGGCGGCCACGTAGGCGCAGTTGTAGATGTTTTCCTGGGTTTTGGTGCTGGGTTTGGGCGCCGTGTTGCTGCGGTACGGGCTGTGCGGCTGCGGGTGGTGGTGGTTGTTGTTGCTGCTGTTGCTGGTGTAGGAGTTGAACTTTCCCGCGTACGGAGTGGTGGGAGGCATGGTGACCTGTGGAGGACACGGAGATGTCATGGGTTCGGGCGCAGCGAGAACATCGGCGTGACCATGAAGCTATGCAACTAGGATTTTATAGAGTTCACAGGCTGCAACTGTTTTTGTCAAGAGAATCAAGATCATATTAAAGTTTCATATTAAAGTTTCTTTGTGGAGGTCTGTGATGGCTTAATTTCCAACATTAAGTTCTAAATCCTGACACACATTTAAAGTAGGGATGTAACAATGTCTAAATCTATTTCACCGAACAATATGATCACAAAGTGCATTTCATGGTACAATGTTCTGAAGAGGCAGAATTGTAGATAGTATTTTAACTTTTCCTTTTAAAACGCCCTAACATGCCTTTGGTAAGAACAATTCCTGTCATATTCCAAAGATTTAAAATATACAACTGTTTAAAAATTGCTACGGCTTTACGTTGTTTCCACTTTAATGGAGCAAAGGATCATGATTTATGTAGTTCCATCGATAAAACAATACATTTAGGTAAAGAATGTTGGAATTGTGAGACTTTTGATGATGCAGTATCATAATATTTCACTTATTGTTACATTCCTAGTTATGGGGTGATACAGATTGATTAAAAACTGCATTTGATACTAATAATCGTAAAACACCTGCATTTTGGTGAAATAAACTTGGGGCGAAAACCAAACCAGGAAGAAATGTCAGGCCTCAAGAAAACTAAAAAAACAAACTTTACATTTGCTTTAATTTATTAAGTTTTGGTTATCGATCAGACCAAGCGGTTTTAACCTATTTTAACTCCCCAATTCACACCTCAGTTACAGTCTCCAGTCTCAGACAAGGCTCTTCTTGTTTGGATGTGTTACTTATCACGCAGTCTGCAACGCCACCAGCTACAAATCGGTACTTTACCCAAGTCATACAACATTACACTTGACTATCTCACAGTATTACGCAGCATTACACTGTGTACTCTCCAAATCCACTCTAAGGCATACACAACATGGACTTCCTCTAGAACAATTTGTTCCCACAGCATGAATATCTTTATGAATATCTAAGTTATTACTTGTTTAGATATAGGCCTACTTTATATCAGATTGTTTGTATATTTTACTTGTGCTGTGTGTTGAAATGTGGTATCCACATACTTATTTTATACAATTTTAACGGCTAGAGAAAGATAATTTTTGAATTTTTTGTCTTATTCAAGCAATTTTTGGCTAACTCTTTTTACAGAAAGGTTGATGATGATGATGAAATGATGAAACATAACAAAACTACTAGATCCAGCTAAATATTTTACATTTATATCACTTTATCTAACAATTAGATGAGTTATTTATCTAAATTGAGATCATATCATGAATGCTGTTTTGACAAAATGTAAAGTTTGATGCATTGTTTATTGTAAAAACTGCTTCAAAAAATGCTTTTAATAAATAATTGCAAATTTCAACATCACCCAGCCCCCTTTATAATATACATGTTCTGCAGTGATAGTAGTTTATCATATGCTGTTATGTGCAGTGCACTGACTAAGCCACAATCTGGGAGCGTGAGACCCCAAACAAACAGCCACATGTTGTGAAAATACGTGTCGATACCGGCGCACAAATGTGTCACTGCGCCTAATCACATAATGGTACCCTTCCTCTTTTCCTCCTTCACTTTGAGCTCTTTAATGACACCCCTTGTCATATTGACTTTCCCTTTTACGCCGACAATACTCCCGACAACGAGCGCGCGGTGCCTGGTTTATGGGCGCATCTGTCGTCTGGTGGACACTTGTTTTGCACAGAAGAGACAAGGTGGGGCGACAGATGGGCGAGCCTCCGAACGCCACTGTTTTTTAGCCTTAATGATGTAGATAATTGGATCTGAGGGAAAGCCGATACGAGATCACAACCAAAGCATGCTTCAACACCGGAGCCACCTTTATCCTGCTACTGTTGTCTGCCTGTTAACCACATGCCAGCGTAAGTCGAGCCAGGCGCCCCTCGCTCCCCCAACAGCACACACACACCGCTGATGTCTGCACCCCATAAAAAGTGTAAAGTTTATTTTGTGTTGTAGTTTTTAAATGTAGGCAGCAGTTATTCACAAAAAATAGAATGTCTAGTATTGTTTGTATGGGGGGAAGACAATTTGAAGGCTGCAAAAGGAGCCGAGTGAAAATAAAAAATGTAATCTTACAAACAGAGAGTAATATACAAAAAAAATTGCCAATATTGTGAATGTTGTCATGGAGATGTGCAACATTTGATTATCAAGTAAAAATGCTACAAAAGGAGCTGATTCAAAATAGAAATGAATAAGGTTAAGCTGTAAACTTACTCAAATAGGGGTAAAAGATGATATTTCTGCACTTTTGTCTGACATTTAAACCTCAACTAATACTTTTAATGACATGTTTAACACATTCTGTTGGATTGACATAATATTGCCTCAATATTGCTCCAAAAAGAAGTCTATTCACATCCGTGCTCCCTTTGAACCTCAAGGTATGATTTAGCACATTTCTGAGGGATTTCCGTAATATAATCACTGGGATAATCCCAAAAGAAACTGGGATGTTCATTGTTGTCCATATCGCCCACACCCGGCCGGATAAGACATGTTCTTTTCTTGTGGGATTCTAATCTACTTTAATCAAATCAATTTACGTCAGAACTGATCCCCTGATATTAAACCCGTAATTAAAAGTTTACAACATCCCTTTTTTTTCTCCACATTCTTTACTTTTAATCAGATCTTTTTGTGGCATTTTTCAAATATCTTCAAAACAACGGCCACAATATTATCAAAATCTTGATTATTGCTCTAGTCTCGACTGTAATTTTGTTGTTTGTTAAGTTTTGGAGCCAAAAAGTCCACATTTCAAAGCATTGTAACCGACCCATCTTTGCTCTGATTTACCAAAAGCTCCATTATCAGCGAAGGCAACTCCTGCTCGGGCCCACAAGGAGCCAGCCGCCGTCGACTTTTGTCTATCCATTACAGCCCCGACAGAGCGAGTGCCAACATCTCTTAGCACACGCACACAAACACGCGCCTTGTCCGCCGCGGCGCCAAACCCAATGCCAGAATTTCATCCGAATGCACGTCTGGCCTGAACAAGTGACGCGCACAGATGTATACCGCCGCGCTTGGACCCGCGCCAGAGTCCAGCCCAGTGCCAGTCTTTCCCCTGAACCCTGTGATCCTCTCCTTCTGTTCTCCGTCTAACGTGGTTAAGAGATTACGCCGGCTCGCAGATTCAATCCACCAACTTGGACGAGCTCAGGTGGTCAAACACGAAGAATTGTTTCTAATAAATCGAGTTAGAAATGTCCTCCTTGCTCACGTCGGACCTTACATAAGCGGGGAACGGATCCAACAACTTGAAACCTCTCTTGTTTTTTTTTTTCCAGGCCGATTTCCTCAAGCACTGACCCAAATACTTGCGGCTTTCCTGAAATTTTAGCCGCCAAATCATAGGTTGGGCTCGCCTTGGATGGCTTAATAATGATACTGTACACATTCCGACGTAGTGAACGCATTGTTTACATGTGGACTGTTTGTAAATGTGAAAAAGATTGCAGCTTCTAAGAGTCAGAAATGTATTGTTTGAGACAGAGATTGTGAGCCTGGGACGATTCAAGATTTAGGATTTAGAGACAGTATGAAGAGAAGACAGAGCCAAAGGAAAGGATTAGGAATGAAGGGCAGCTCAAGTTTGATGTTTGTGAGGTATAGATGTTCTGGAGAGATGAAGAATTGTGAAAGGAGGAGAATACTGAGGTCGGAAAGGCAGAAAGACTTGAGGACTAAAGAGGATGCTGTAAAAAGGACTAAGTTAGTTGGCTTAAGACATGATAGTGCCAGGGATAAGATGAAAGACGACTTTTGTGCTTGAAACAACAAAACGACAAGAAAGACACTGACTTTTTGCATTCGTCAAACCACCAATTTACCAGCCATATGATACGAAAGAAACCAAACTTTATACAAAAACTCCCCAAGGCAACGATGACACGCTTTCAATTGCATGCTGTTGTTTTGTTTCTAAAGTTCTGTCGCTCTTCAAATAAAATCTCTTGCGTTAGAAAATAAAATTGCCCGTGGCGCCTAAAACAACCCTGCAGTTTATCACAAGGCAAAGACTAACTGAACTTTTGACAGGGCTGCGAGCAAAAGTCTGTTGCAGAAAAACTATTGAAATGTGTCCAAATGTTTCAAAGCGTCTCATGCAAAACATAAATTGGTGGTTTGGGCAGCGCTTTGGTCTCCACTCTACTGCAAGTGAACACTTCCTTTTGTCTGGTTTTGGTTGAAATGGGATGGGTTTAAGAGCTTCTTTGGAGATTTCCCAAGCCTGACTGGAATAAACAGATTGGGTAATCACTGGTGTTTATCCAATCGTGTGTCCATTGTTCTTTTTTCTTCTGTGTGAAGTTAGTAAGTCTTCAAAGTCCAAACTTTATAAGAAAGGGAAAGGAAGATAAAACTGCGTGCAAACAGTTTGTACTCAAAATCACATGATGTGGTCTTCAAAAGGTAAACTCTACGATCTGAGACCAGTCGAGGGGGGAGGGATGGGAAAGACGGACCGAGGGGGGCAGTTCGTCAACAATAGCCGCATTATCTGCTCCGTCATGGTTTTAACAGCCGCACAAAGACCCCTAGGAGGAGATCACAGAACATCGCGGCACATCAGACGGGTGGAGCAGCAGCTTTTCCCCCTAAACTCTGCTCGCTGTCAGGCACAGGGTCGCCCCACCTCCGCAAACCTGGAAGCACGCAGCAGCCAGTCACACCATTAAACCTGAGCCCCTGTACAGCGTGTGGTGCGGGAGAGGGAGGGGCCACGAGAGGGGACAATGTGGCTGCTGCGCCCCTGTAAAAAGAAGAGGGCGGTGGTCCAAATGACACTGAAACTAGGGAACTAGGATGTTGAGTCAAGGAAAAGCACGTGGTCGTTAACAAAGGGGTGAAGGCCAATTCTGTTTTGGAAAGATATGCAAGGAATAAGTAGAGGTTTGAAATGGGATACGTAAAGCTACCAGCACATTCAAGGTTGGAGGTGTATCAAAAAGTCTCATCGAGGATTCTTAATCTAGAATCTGAAAAAATCAAGTTACTGGCAATATTGACAAAAATAAATGTATCTCAATTTTAATGACGTATTTAGGGCTACAACTAACGGTTATTGTAGTGATGCACTAGTCATCAATCACTTTTTTTTTGATTAGTGGACAAGTCAAACTATTATTTCTATTGTACATTAAGACTTTTTAAATATACAATCAACCAAATAAAGATTTAAATATGGCCACTGAAGGTTGTCTAGATAGAGAATATTCACAAAAAACTGTACTACAGATGAAATTCAGAAACTGTTTGATTCAACAATGACAAAAAGGTAATTTTTGTATATCTGTGTGGTCCAGATAATGATCACGATTATCAGAATACAATCATTGCTTTATATAAATCGACTACTAATCACCACTAGTCGATAAATGGTTGCAGCTCTGGACAATATTCAGATGATATTACGGCAATCCATGATCCAAGTGTGCTAAAACTTGCCTGTAAAGTGTCTTTAACGTTTTCTAACTTAACTAGTGGTTACCAAATGCTGGACCACAATGTGCGCAGCTGAGAAGTGTCAAGAATATCATTTAAGACACGAGAGAGGTTCTATTCTCATTTCTTTCAGCAATCAAATCACTGAAGCCATGTAACACATCGTGCGACCGTGAGCAGTTAACTTACTTACTCCAAGTTCAAACCCAGTTGGCCCAATGAGCATCTCGAGGCCTAATCATGTCAAGCTAAAACCCCCTGACGGGTAACAACAGCAGCAGCTAAAGAGAACTAGCTTTTGTGCGCCCTAATCTAATGAAATGACCAGGTAAATCCCCTCGCGAACAAACTGTCTTTCTTCACAGCGGGGGACACGGCAGGGAAACTAAGCTGCGAGCAGAAGCAGTCGCCCATTGAACCATCTACACCTGATAAGAAGACTCGTAAAAGGGCGTTTATCACAATAGTTAAGGGCGGACGTAATCCAGCCGTATCTCGTGTTCCTCTTTGCACTCGGTGTACTTTGGCTCTCCGGCGTGTCGTAGGAATGTGAGTGAAGCCTGTCAAGATCAGTTCAAAATAAATCAGGTTTCAGCTCATAGTCTAGACACAGCACTTACTTACTCATACTCTGCAAATACGTTCAAAACTATGGTCGAACAACAGCTTAAATGGTGGGTTCTTGCGACGGTCTTAATGGGCTATTGCTTCAGTTTGTGGTTTCAGTGGTATTTTATTTTGCAAAGCCAGACCAGTCAGGTGAGCCGCTTGAAAACCAGGCGTGGTGCGTTTCACGACACGCAGCCTGCGCAAATCTTTGGCAACGTCAATTGAGATCAGGTTTGTTTTCATAGTAGTTATAAATGTAATCCTCCTGCAAAACCATTAAAATGCATCGTAACTACTTCGTGACACGGACGGCTGCGCTTTTAACGTCAAGGAAGAAAGGTGTAATTTCGAGCAATGCCAAAGTTATTCTGATTAACTTGAGTGGGTCTTTTGTATTTCCAGACTTAACATGAAATTACCTCAATAATTAAGAACGGTGACAAGACACACGGCTAATTTCCTCTGCACGCAATAGAAATGATTGACAGCCAACTGCTCAATACAGATGTTAGCACCAGGTGTTGTTTTGTTCTAGTCGACTGTTCGAGCGTGACAACCATTCAACCTAAGTGTTTTTTGGATGGTTTAGTCCAGCTTCGTGGTCTTAAAGTGACATTACCCATTGAAACCTTTAGTCACAGTGACATGCCCAGCCATTATAAGCGATGCCACTTTAAAATAATACAGAGCAAGTTGTCAAGAGCCCATAGCTGTTGGGATAGAACACACGGAAGATGAAGAGAGATTGGCAGCCAGTTCAGTCATGTCTGTGAATTGAGTTTCTATTGTGCGTCTTCAAAATATCTCGATAAGATCCATGTCAACAAGGTAAATAAGAATCGTTCGTAATGTCCAGGAACATAAATGTAAAATAAATGCATGAATGTGTAGATCAAACACAATGTTGTTTTTGTTATTTTGTCCCAAACTGAGCACATTTCAGCTCATTGACTTGGTTTGGTCCTGTTCTAGTCGTAGTTTAGTCCTGATCTAGTCCAGGTGTAGTTTTGAGTTTAGACCTGGTTTTATTCCAATTTTGGTGTGGTGAAAGTGTGAATGACAATGGAATAGAAGGATGGATGGATGCAGAAGTGATTCCTATAACATCAGACTAGTAACCAACTTCTCAAATTAAAAAACATTTGCCGTTTATGTCTGGACGAAACGGGTCAAAACAGGTGTGAATCTAACTTGCGCAATTAGGCCCAAACCTGCTTTTTGTTTTTCTTCTGAAGCTTTTTTTTTTTTTTTTACAAGACAGCAGGCAGTCCATCACCTGCCCACACAGCTAAATCAACGGAGCAACAGCGGACAACATCGCAAATCACTCCAACTCCCTCCACCGCGCGCCAAGTGTCAGATGTGGCATGCGGCCCATTGTCCAAACATCAGCTGCCAAAGCGCCCTGACTGGTTTTCAAACCTGCCTCTGCATACCTACAAAAGACAAATGAAAAAACAAAAAAACAAAAACAGAAACACTAAACAAAACGCACATGATCTGACCCACACAACTCGACCGGTTCCTGATGTAAAAGGAAACGGCACAATGGAGCGCACACACCTGTCCCTGTGCGTGTCCTGCAGGCTGGTACAGTATTAACCCAGAGCCAGAAGGGATAAAGAGCCACATTATCTCCTCTGCTGCAGGGATGTAATCAACTAAGCTGATCTACAGGCCTGAGATCGCACACAAACATTTTCTATTGTGCCCCTGCGAAGCAAACAGAGGGCCCCGACTATGTGTGCGGTAAATGACTTCTAGTAAAGCCCAGGATCCACTTTCTAAGGAAGTCAGAGCTGTTCCTAAATCCGGCTATTCACAAGTTTAGTGCAAATATGTGTGTCAACCCGAAAGAGAAACGAAAAGAGGATGTGTACCTACATTTATGCCTGTTACGATAATTACTATATCAACTTATTGTTCAATAAATGAGAGATGTGATATTCCTTGGGGCTCAGTATTTATTTAAGGGGAAAATGTTGTTATTCTTTGGGTAATTCCATATTTTAGTGGTAGAGAGTTGAATAATTAACCTATGACAGAGTGTTTAATTCTGCGATGTATTTGTTGTGTGTTTAACTATATCGTACATTCAAACGGATTTATTTCAGGGGATTTTCCTGCTTTGAGGTTATTGTTTCAGTTGCATAAAGTAGTTTCAATATCATCATGATATATCGAGTCTCAAAATGTGTTATCGTGACAGACCTTAAACAATATTGTCTTAATCCACACTTGCTTTAAGCTTAGGCCATCGTTATTGACCCACATTGCAATCCAAAACAGTTAGATCCATAAATCATTAAAACATAAGCACAGTTTGATGTATCTTTCATCCCATACATCATTCACAACGTAAACTCAATACACTTTGAATCACAACACTCCCACAACGTGTGACAAGCGCGCTCAACTTAACAACTCAAACTAAAGTGATGTAAAGCAGTTGCACTCCACCTACTCACTAAGAATACTTCGAAGTTGGCACAATGTACGCGTATATCTGTGTAGTCGTGTGTGTACCTTTTCTGCCAATAAAATCGTTTTCCCTGTTGCTAGGGGACATCACATTGCACCGGTGTTAATTATTAAAAGCTAAGATAAACACTTAATCTGAGACCATTTAAACAACGTGTCGTGAAGCCAAGCAGAGTACAAGCCCAGCATTTACGCGCAGCATTTTTTACTCACAGTATTTAAGGATCAGCTCAAAACCTTTTTATTTAGTCGAGCCTTTTAATTGCATTTGCTTGAGGGACTGATTTGACTGTTTATTGTTATGTATTTCTCACTGTAAGTTTTTTGTGTTTTCATTGTTTTATTCTGTGTTTCTGTGAAGCACATTCTGACTTCTCTCTGTGAAAGGTGAAAAAAAGTCAAATAAAATGTACTTACTTTACTTACTTACAGCTACCCACAGTATTTACGCACCGCATCTACGCACGGTATTTACGCACACCATCTCCAACAAAGTATTTACGCACCGCATCTACACAAAGTATTTACGCAGAGCATCTACACAACGTATTTACGCACGGTATTTACGTACAGTATTTACTCCCTGGTTTTCATTTGCAGATGAAAAGCCTCCAGAAAAGCTCTCTCTGCTCCACTTGGCACGGAGAACACGCGCTCTCCCTCCCGCGCGCGCGCCCCTCTCCCGCAAACACGCTGCTCTTCCCCCCGCAGTTCTTACACACACACACACGCACACACGCACACGCACACACACACGCACACACACACACGCACACGCACACACACACGCACACACACACACGCACACACACACGCACACACACACACACACGCACACACACACACGCACACACACACGCACACACACACGCACGCGCTCTGAGTCATAACGCAGTAAAAACAAGTCCAAAGTGAGTGAGAAATAGAAACAAACCGCAGAGCCGTCCGCAGGTGCTGCTGGTGAGTAATGTTTGTTTCTGTCTGTCAGAGAAGCTACTTTTACTCTCACATGGGAACAAAACAACAACAAAACAACACAAACAAAAAGTCAACGTTGGCGCAGAAGCATTTAGCCTTAATACACAGTAATACATACAATAATAGTGTAATAGACTGCGCCAACGTATCCAAAAGCAACATTTTTTTTATTTTTTTACACGTTTTTAGTTCATAAACGCGTTGATATTTGGGCTCAAACACGACCCGCGCGCACTTGGATGTCACGCGCCTTTGAATGAAACGCAAAAAAAACAAACTTACCTCTTAAAACACTGCCAGAACCGCGCTCAGAGTCCCGAAAGCCGTCTTCAAAACGTGCAGAAAGAGCGCAACTGTCCAAAACACATTCAAAAAAAAAAAAAAAAAATAAGAATAAAAAGGAAAACGCGATCGCTTTTGCAGCTACGTCCGCCTTTTGCTTTCCCCGCTCGTCTCCTTCCGCCCCGTGCGTGAAAAGCGGCGTGAAACAAACCGGAGCGTGCGTTCGGACGTGAGTCGGTGCGTTCAGACGTGAGTCGGTGCTGTCCGCGGCTCCATTGTGACTCGCTCTGTGATATCTGAGTCAGTTTGAACTCGCAGCGGCCGCGCTAATGAGCCACAAAAGCCGGAGAGAGGCGTATTCAAATGGCTTCCACGGAGCCGGGAAAACGAGCCAATCGCGGCGCGGGGGCGGGGTTTCTCCGAGGGGGGGCGGTGCCGACCAATCGCGGCGAAGGAGTGGGGGAAATCGTAGTCAGGTAAACGTGTGATTGGTGCGTCCCTACCCGCAAGTCCCGCCTCTCCGTTTTCAACCGCAGACTGAGAGGGAGCAGCTCGTGTTTGTGTTGGAGAAGTGCAGAGATCTGAAAAGGTGTAAGGTTTCTTCTGTGGAATGCGCGCGGGCTGTAGCGATGCATTTTGGGTTCTTTTGCATTGTGTTTGCATCGTGGGCAAACTGTAAAGCATTTGAGTAACTCTTAGATCAGAAACACATGTGATTAAAGACGTGTAATCAAGCCACAAATGGCACTACTAGACGTGTGTGCTCGTTAAAGACGCTGGTCCACGCAGAGTTCAGGATCGTTTGTGTTTTTTCTTGTCAGCAGAAATATTTGCCAGACGCATTTTTTATTCAATTTAGTGGGAGATGGGGGCCATGTGTGCAGAGGGGCCACTATAGGTCTTCATTTCATAACATAATTGTGTAAGGATCAGAGGCGTGTGCAGCAGGCAGGAGCTCCCTCAAAACTAGGTCAAATCTGACCAAATCCAAATGTCCAGAGAAATGCAGTGGTTCTGTTCCTCTCATACTGTACATTTTAGATTGAAGAAGGGTTGGTGTATTGCTGGTAGGTCAAAATAATGCCGGTTGTGTTGTCACAAAACTGAAATTCATGTTCAACACTAAATAATATTACTTGTTTATGTTACCATTAGGTCTTAAACTAGTTCTGATAAAGCAGATTTTGAAACATCCTGTTTATTTCATTATCTTTGTATCAATATTGGATCAAATGAGTATCTAGTTTCAATACTAGTTTCAGCACCAATTGTCTGATTATCAATACTTTTGAAAACCTTAAATGCAGATATAGTTAACTATCTAAATTCTATTGGTCTCAATTAACTATATTTCTGATGAATTTCCAAATGGACCAAAAATATGTTTATTGCAAATAAGTTATAAATAATAATTCAACTTTTAACTGTAGAAAATGTTTCAAAGGTAATTGTGTGGACAATGCTTTGGAACATTGGAAAAACATTGTCCAGGTAAGAAGTAACTTTTAGGGTTGTCAAAAGTATTGGAAATCAGATACTTTCAAAACTAAAAAAAAACACTTCAACATGTCAAAAATGTTGCATTTTATTTAGTATTGTTAGAACACTACCACCTTTGAAACCTTTTATCCCAGAGACCACTTCAATAATTGAAAAACAGCCAGATTAAAAAAAAAAAACACTTTACATATAGTTCGACTTTATTGGAGCTCAGATTGAACTGAAATGACTGACATTAAAATACATGTTACAATTGAGCTACTAGAGGCCAGCGCTGGACAAAATACATGGAAAAAGAGGTGGGATTTTGCGGCTGCATCGACTGGTGTCCCATGACCTCGACCTGCCTAAGCTGTGGCAACCCAAATGAAAAGCTTATAAAGTTAGTATTAAACTCAATCCGCTCAGAATGCAATTTGGCACTACCTGACGATGGAGGTCGCACCGATTAATCCCCCTGAAGTCTTTAAATATGTGTCACAGCGTTTCAGTATAGCAGTATTTTCTAACACGTTGCTCTGTGTAAAAGTTAAAATTGGACCTGTGGCTACATCAGTGCTTCAGAGTCCTCCAAATAAATAGGCGTTTTGAGACACCGCTGCCACTGATTACTCAACTGCAGCGTTACAAAAGCACCAGGCTTTCAAGTGAAAACCATAAACAGTTTAAGCAAAGCAGGCTGTCGTGGCAACATAGTCATTTAAAGATTTGCGCTGACTTAAGGGATGTGGCCGCCATTAATGACCAGGTATTGCGTTGTTATTGCGATGAGATGTGTGAACGCGACGTGTTTTGTAGCAAGGTTTCGCTGTCATTGCATTGGAAGTGCAAAAGGGAATATGTAACACAGGGAGAAAATAAAAGGTACATTATGCAATAAACTGTAACTTTGTTAAAGGTTTGAAACTTTTTCATCACAAACAGACTCATGAAATCGATGATTGCATTTTCAAACACCATTTTTACACCATTGTTCTACATTTCTACATTGTTTTTTGTATTGTGAAGCGCTTTCGACTTGGGCTGCAAGATTAAGCACAATGAAATCACAATCTCAATTTCTCAATTTCCTCCACAAACAACAAAATATCCTCTCTAATTCTGCATCATAACTGCTAACTAATTCGTATTTTCTGGACTATGGGTCGCACTTTTTTTTCATAGTTTTGGCCGGGGTGCGACTTATATCTATACATATATACTTATACTCCGGAGCGACTTATATGTGATATTATTTGTTATTTTCACACTTGCAACCGCATTTCATACTCCAGTGCAACTTAAATATGTTTTTTTCTTCTTTATTATGCATTTTTTGGCTGGTGCGACTTATACTCCGGAAAATACGGTAGTTTATATCTGTACAAACATGCTCTGAAACACATGTGACTCTTTTAATAGTTTGTCAGCTCATGGGACCGTTTCAGTATTTTTGTCTATTTGTGTTTAAATGTGAACTGTGAACAGAATCCTATTACTTAAACATAAATAGTAAACCAGGCGTAATTCTGGTCAGAAAAAGTGCAATTAGATATTTTTCCCAAATCGTGCTGCCTTTTGAGTGTTCAAAAATGTGCTACATAAATTTGACAATATTATTATGTAGGGAGTAGAGGAAAGTATTACTGCTAACTCTGCTTCTGCTGAATAACAGTAACAAAGTGTTGCTTGTACTTTTTGCATATGAAGGGCAAATACACATACAATATACTTATATAACGATACACAGAGGAGAATTTAAAACAGACGGCCCTTCTAAAATGATTTATAAAACATCCTCACAAAGTAAAAAGTCTAATATAAGTCTTCTATAGTTTCCATCCTTAATACTTGCAGTTGCAGTTAGTACAATGATGAATTCGTAAAAACAAATATCGGCAAAAAGACGAGCCAGTCCAAACCAGTTTTTTCATTGTATAAAAGTCACCATCTGATTTTCCAAATATTTAGAATCCACTTCAAGCGTGCACTGTATTTTAGGCCTCCTCCAGCTGTCTAATTTCCCCTGAATCACATGGTTATTAGCTGGAGGTGGGCGCTCACCGCTCGCAGCTCCCATCGTCCACATCAGCACGTCCTCTTCACGGCGTAAACTGGGAAATTACATAAACCTGCAAAGCCAAAGTGGGCACTATTTTCTCTCTCTCTTTCTCCCTTTTTTTTTTTTTTTAAATTACTGACGCCTTCTGTATCCTGACACATCCCTGTTTAGGCGAGAATAGCTGATCTCTGCGTCTTTCAGGCTGCAGGGTTTTCTCTGATTACAATAAACCGACTCCTACGCCGGGGCCCAGCGCGGTGTTTCCGGTCGCTGCGGAACGGACAGACGCACTGAATCAAATGTAAATCTACCCACACATAGTATATATAACGATGCACTCTTAATAGGGCTGGAACACAGCAACGGACACTTCCTGTTGGACAGTCGAGACAACGTGACAATTGGACAGTGCCACTTTAAGCCTCTTTTTGGTTTAGGCGTGGACGCTCGCACTTGTAAACAGTGGTCTCTTCCAGCTGGGTTGATTGTAGCTCTGTGCATACGATTGAGTAGAAAGCAATTTAAAATGAACTCGCTGTTGATTACATGATGTCCTGAGTTCAATTTAGTCTGTGAATATTGTATGAATGATTCTAAACTATGAAGTAATCAAAAATCAAGTTAAGCTGATTCCTGGACCTTTGAATTTCCAGAGAGTGCTCACTACAGAGAGAGAGAATATTAAAATGCACCTGAAAGGTTCTCATGTTTTTCTTATTATTACTTTGTATTGTTGTTTGATTTTACCTGTGGTAGTTTTAAATCAGTCAAGTGGGAGTTTGTGAAGAAAAACGCATATATATTAGTACCTCCTATAATAGTAGGAGGGAATGTCATCAAAAAGCGACGTCCCATCCAAAATAAAGGGACAATTTTACTCAGTACTTTTACACAGTTTTATCTATGTCACATCTGCTGCTCAACCAGGAAGTGGCATCATAAACTTCACCAAAATGGTCAAACTGTTGAAAAATTTGCAACATTTTTAATACAATCTTTAAATATCCTAATGTTTACAGCGTTTTAGTGAAATGTGTAGTCCAACATCTCTTATGACCTCTTAGTATAGTCAAAGTACACACAGGATAGTCACAAATATTGACTTGAACTCATTTGCATTGTAAAACACAGTAGTGTGTTTTTGAGTGACGCCACAACTTTCTCAAAGATTATATAGAGCTTTTTTTCTAATGTTCGCTTCTTGATAAAACTGCACGATTGTACCAGTCCAATAAGTCACCTTCTATTTCCTCCTAATGCAGAGTGGCTCCAACTAACCCTTCTTTTAGTAGTTGTCAGCGATTATCTTTTCAATTAGTGAAACAATTATTTCTATTGTACATTGAGACTTGAGATTGAGGGGAATTGAAGGCTTTTTGATTGATTATAATCATAAATAATAGTAATAATAATATTTTCAGATAATATGCCAATGTCTTCTTTATAAAAAGTTTTTGTTTTGTTTTTTTTACATGCATTTTAGAGTTAGCATAACCTAGATAGCGACTATCAAGACTGGTCATGATTAGTCGCTGAATCATTGCAGCCCTTCTGCCATTAACCTAGGAATAATAGAAATAGTCACACAGATAACACACTGTTTAGTCTCTTTCCTCAGAAATGTGACATGAACTTGAACAAAACAAGTGATGTCAGCCCCCCAGCAGCGCCGGTGTGTGTGTGTGTGTGTGTGTGTGCGTGTGTGTGTGTGTGTGTGTGTGTGTGTGCGTGCGGGTGTGTGCGTGCGTGTGTGTGTGTGTGTGTGTGTGTGTGTGAGGGTGTGTGAGGGTGGGATCCCGGCATGCAGCTGCGTGAGATCATTACAGTCCGGGCCACAGTGGGGGGAGGTATGAAAGAGGTGAGATATTCGGGGGAGGGGCAGACGGACCTGGTATAATGGGTTTTAGGGCAGTGGGTCTTTTTGGGAAGAGAGAGAGAGAGAGAGAGAGAGAGAGAGAGAGAGAGAGAGAGAGAGAGCGATGGAAGGGGGGTTTCTGAGGGGGGTCCACATTCCAACATTCCCTTCTCTGAAGAATCGACACATTTTCACATATCATACGTTTCTATCTGGTCTAATCCTCCTTAAAAAGATTCACAGCATATGCAAATGTTGTTCTATTACGTGTTGTTTTGTCATGTCATTCAGTATAATCCACTGTGTTTTACTGTAAACGTTCATGACCCGTCACCCCCTTTTTGCCTCGCTAATCCGTCTCACGTTAAACAATAAAAGATTTCTGGTTTTGAGGCATCGTCGCCTGCACGGTCTGCAGCAGGAGAAGAAGTAGGAGCGATGTACACAAACAAGTACAGTAGGAGGGGGGTGTGGGAGGGCGATAACGAGGCAGAAGGCGACGGTGACTCAGAGACTTCCAGTAAGAACTCCGACTCAGCTACTGGAAGCCCCCCGACCTGAACTGTCACTGTTTTTGAGCTTTATTCCCAAACAGGAGGTGACACAGGTCAAAAAAGATAGATCAAATGTGTGCTAGAGTTGTTTCTCTTTCTCTTTTGTGGTTTGATAGAGAAATGTGCTCCTTATGTTCATGTGCCAGTAAAGTATTGGACCAAAGACAAAAATACTCATTGTATTTTGTGCAGAAAGTGGGAACATGTTTATAAGTTAGCTGAATATGTTGAAAAAATAAACTTTGGAATCTAACCCTATCAATTCATCATTCAATAATAGCAAGAACAATATTTTTAGTGGATGGAGTGGAAAATGTTGTTGTTTTCTGGTACAATAATATTTGAGTCAAATAAGTAACTTCTCTGTCTAATTATAGATACTAAATAAGTACAAAGAAAGTGTTTCCTTCTGCTATATTTTTATTAATCTATTTATCTATCAATATTAATCTATCAATTTACTGGATTTTGGGTTATTGTGTCAGTGGTTAGTAGTTTAAATATATTGCTTAATGTGATACTTTTACACACACTATTTGGCTCAGTATAAAGTGGTTTTGCATTTTAGTGATACATTTTGAAGACCACCACTTAGTGCAGTTCTTGAACCTTGACCAAGACGTTTGCAGGGACAGTTAAACGCTGGTGGGTTACAGAAACATCATCTGATTGCCTTTATCAGGATCATTCTAATGTCGCCACATTTACATCATCTGCAGTAAAAAAAAAAAAACATTTCTAACACTGTACTAACTTTTTTTTTTTTTTGAATAGACCCCGAGGACAAAGTCTCTGCAGGTCTGCGTCTCCTGGTGGTCTGTCTGGGTCAGTTGTGCTAAGTTTGTGCCAGAAAGAGGCAAAAGTGTCCACAAAAGTGACCCATTACAGAAGCATGTGGTCCTGTGTGTGTGGTCTGCTTTCTTTTACAGGTTCTTGGATTAGATCAGTGGTGTCCAAACTATGGCCCGGGGTTAAAATGCGGCCCTCAGACCAATTTTTGTTGGCCCTCAGGCTTGTACAAAAAGTGGTACATTTTACTGTAACATTTTGATGTTATACCAACCTGATATTAATGTTCCCAGTCTTATTAAAGATGTGGATCGAAACTATGTCAAATGCAGAATTTCAGATGATTCCCTGGTTGTCTGTGGCCCTCTGCTCTGCATAAGTCGCAGCCCTCGTGATTCATTTTGTTCTTTGTTTTTATCTCAGAATTTGTTCATTTAATTAAGGTTTTTGACATATTTGTATTGCTTTTGTCTTACAGTTTCACAGACTCATTTGTGTCAATTGTATAATTAAAGATAAAAATACCTCAAGAGAATAAAGTTGAACTGGCACCTCACTCTACCAAGCTGCCAATTATCTGTCTTGATATAATTACTGCAGCAAACGGCAAGAAAAGCTTCACTCTTTTCTATTTTTATTGCTGACGGTGAATCTAATTTGACAGTATTACTGGCACACAACGTTGACTTACTTTATGTATCTTAGTCTTGTTTTCCTGACATACTGTGGCTATACGTAACCTGGATTTGAAAATTCTGCGGCTCAAAAGTGAAAGCGCGAACATAATTTACAAGAATGTCATGTCAAACTAAATTCAAAGTAAAGAGGAACAAGTTTTAAATAGAGGCGTACAATCGTGTCTAATTTTAAGCAAGATAAAGATTCATTTATTTCTAATTGTCTTTTTAATTGAGACGTCTTCAGCCAATAATCCGTCAGTAAAAGGGTGCGGTTTGGAGCAGAGTTTAGACTCTAGAGGAAGAAATGTGATTATTTTTTGTGTTAAATGCAAATTTGAAAATTGTGATTGACACAAACTGAACCAACATTCAAAGACTGGACCCAAATTATAGCCGACATTCATAAAATGGAAATAATGACCTTCATACTTTGGACTAAATGGGACATAAAACACTGGACAATTTATAACACTTTTATACGATTTTTTAACACTTAAACATAAAGCAGATAAAAGAGCAGGTGAGGTGGAGCCAAACAGATGTGAAAACTGAACAATTTAAGACTCTTGTTTTGTTCTCTCTGTGTGTCACGTGCTGTGTTTAATTTATAAGAAAGAAAAAAGACAGACAATTGTGACTAATATGAGAGGAAAAAAGGCTTACCCATTTCAAAAACAACTAAACTACTGTGTAATTGTTCGTCACATCTTGGACATTAGTTTTTATGCATGACACATTGTCCATAGATACTTATCAAAGACACAATGTACATCATGTGTGTGTATTTCAACGACTCGTTTTTTTACCCCTCAGACATGAACTACAACCATGATCTATTCCAGCTCCTGTTTCATGCAGGATCTCAGCTGTTTCCTCAGAATGAATCAAAATCCCGTGAAACCCCTGTCTTTAACTCTCGATTCTTGTTTTTTAAAAAGCCTTTAATGTGATACATGGCAGCGGTGACCGTGCGATGACAGGAAATGCTGATCAGGAGCTCTTTTATGAGTCAGACTTGGCGAACAGCTGATGCCTGAACGCTCGCCAAGCCGTTCAAATATTACGAAAATTGGTCCAAAGTCGACTTTATTTTAGATTTTGGCTCGGGTTACATAAGTGATGACTAAAGTTTGAGCGTCACTTGTCGTCTGTGCGGCCTCCTGTGGCACAGAGATGCATCTTGGGAAGTGTGAACAAACGTGTCAACAATTGGCCATTATACCCTGTAACGTGTTTGTTTGGGTATTTTCCCCCAAATCCCCCAAATCCAGATCCCCGACTCTGTTGAAAGGCCAGAATGAAAACAGAGTTAATGTGATGTGTCTCGTTTTCCATCTCATCTGCTTAACGTCCCGATTAGAATTGGTAACTGACAAAGCAAGAGCGCGAACACAACAAAAGGCAGTTTCTCATTGATTAACACTGAAACACATTTGCTTGAAACTGTCTGTTACAAATACGGACCATGTTGATTCTGTGAGTTTTGCGAATTTACATGCGGACAGAGAGTTTCAAGAGTTAATTTGAATATGCGTGACAAACTGGGATTTCCGGCTGTTCCCCAATACGCATGACACGGGAACACGCAGGTTAAGGACATTGTAAGTCACTTTTATCTCCATCTCGAGCCAGGAACTCGGTCAAGAGAAACGAACTGGAGTGTTATTGCACGCATTGTTCAGTAAATAAGAGCTGGAACCACATTTTTTGGCATTCGATATTCATAACGTGTAGATTTTCCTTGCATTTGTGGGGATATTTTGATTTTGTTGTTGTTGGTCGTATTGAGAGTCGAATCAGTAGCTGTTCGTGATACTTATAGATACTAAAGTGTTTCATCCTGCTGTTTATTCACTGCAGCTCTTTTTTTATCACAATATTATACATTTGTAAAATCATTTACTTAATTGTTATTCTGCTTTATGGCGATTGTGTCAGTGGTTTCAATATTAGTGTTTATTGTGACATTTTTCTGTAGAGATATGGCACACTCCAAAATGTGTTATTGTGACACGCCCGTGTTTGTGTTGAGAAGGAAATACTGGTTATGTTTGCAATGGGATCTGTGTTTGCGATTCGTTGACAGAGTTAGATGAGGAAATAGTTCTTTCATCACCTGCGGTAAAGTCTATACTATTATCTACTACTACTACTACTATCAAAATGCAACGTGGCATTGAAAACACAAGAAGCAATTTACACTTAACCGACACAATTTTCAGACCGTTTAAACGATCGTACAACAAAATAAAGGTGTTATATGGTATTATTGTTTGTCAAATCATAACTATTGTGTCTTGTTTACAGTATGGTTGTTAGGTAAGAGTTGTTGAATTATCTCCTATGTCATATTTGTGCTCATGTCCAACCAGGATGTACAATTATAAACTTTATGCAAATAGTCAAACTGGGGACAACTTGGACAAAATGTTAATTGGCAAAATCTGAACTATAATCATGTTCGCTCACTCAAATGTGCAGTGTAACCTGTCATACGCACTTTAACATACATTCTGGCTCTGATACACTCCGGTTTGGACGCTTAAATCACTCCTGTCATCACAAACACACTTAAGCCGCACATTGTTTCGCTCGGGCCCTTGACCTACAGATTCTCCATGTTTCTCACTTCCTCCTCCTTTTTCCTCCAGGTTCCACTACAAGCACCTTCCAATACATCCCTCTGCTGGTGCCTCCAACGTGATGGATGGCTGCTTGACACAAAGCCTGTTTCCTGGATGTGCCCCGAACTTCCATGTCGCACTCACAGATATCCTGGACGCTTAGGTATGCCTCGTTTCCTTTCATCCGCACCTAGAAACACAACCGTTCACCAAATCCAGCTTCCTCTTTGGCAGAAACAACAGCACATTGACCCTGCATCTGCTTTACATTACCAGTATAAGAGACAAAAATGTGGGCCGCCGTAGATATGTCGATCTTGGAGTTGTGTAAGTAAGTCTGACCTGAGAGGCTTAACCTGTTCACAGGCATTCCAATAATGCAAAAATCACGGTCCATTAAGAGGACGACGGTGAAATATGAGCTGTGACGGCAGGAAGACATTTAGCAGGTGAAGCCTTTTTTTTTTTTACGTAACTCCACTCAGACAAAGCCCACTGCCAAAATATATAAATGCGGTTCCAGGAAACTGAGTGAATAAGAACCACAGTGAGACCACCTTGCAGCGAATTGGACTCTAGGCTCCACAAGAACAACGTAAGAATAAAAAAAAAAGAGTCTCAAATCCTTGCTGAAATTGGACATACTTGTGTTTCTAACTGGTCACTTTCCTGTGAAACTCACATAAACGATTGGCGGTGGTTAGAGAATGAAATAAAATCTATAAACTTTATTGACCTCGAGAGGCAATTTGTCTTGAGCAAAGGTAGTATCATGTTTTTGTCGGTCAACTGTTGCAAAAAAGGACATTTATGATCAAGTAGGGGATGCGACAATGCAGTTTTCTCACCATTCGACACATCTTTTGTAACATGGGTCACGATATCAATACATTTTCAATACATTTTAGGCCTCAGAAGAACAAAAACGAACATTTCCTTTATTATTTTCATGGTAAATATGAATAAACATAACTGTACTGCATCTTCTCTGTTCAAATATAGCAGAGTTAGGCCTGTGTGGAACTGCGAGCTGGAGTCGTGACATATTGCGTGTGTTGAATTGTGAAGGTTGTGTTGAATGATTCAGTATTACATTGATTATATTGTTGCGTCGCTAGCAACGAGGACGACAGGTGAATGGACACGCATGAAACTGGAAAGCAACTGTGAAGGTCAGGAAAAGCGCTGTACAACACAGTATTATCTGTATTAAGAAAGCCTTACAATTAAAGTAGAAAACTGAAGAAAAGTGGACTAGACTGATGGGAAGGTTTAATACTGATGTAGAAATGTATCTTCAGCTCGCTACCACATATAGACAGCACATAAAAGCATACATAAAAGCAGTAGTAGCCCTAGTAAATACAGTACGTACAAGCAATAATAAATAAACTCTTTAATAAAGACACAAACAAACCCATTTCCCATGTTATAAAATGTGCACAGTTCATCAATCTGCAATTCTCTTATCATTCGTTCCGGGGATTTAACATTAATACAGGATAATCCAAAGCAAACGCACCGTCCAATATTTGGTAGTGACTGTGATTAGTCCTAATTCTGCTTACAACATAAACCAGATACAAACTTAAAACTATTGAATAAACAGTAACGCCTTTATAATACCAGACTGACTACTTTCACACTGCTTTACCAACTGTCAACGCCAATGATAGTTTGTTTTAGATCGCTAACACTGCAATAATCTGTTTAATATTGACCAAATGTCCGTTGCAGACCACAAACCACAACACATTTCATGGTCAAAGCTGCTAACCTCGTAGCTTAGCCCTTAACAAATCTCTTTTTGTGCTTAAGCAGTTCATATTCTAGCGCTTTGATGCTTCCTGTATCCGTCTAAATTGTACACTGTGAACTGAATTTGGATTTAAAACCTAATCGCAATTGCATAAATCAGAAAAACTGCCGAGTGCACTTCCACAAAACCGTTCGAATTCCCACTCCGACAGCCTTTGCCTTGAAGTAGCACCACAATCGTGACACGCGCACTTCATATTCAGCAACATGTTACACTTGTTATGAGCTGCTCCCGCTCGGGTTTACCACATCTCTCCTCCCGACACCGTCACATCTGCCCCGGTGACGCAGTGCACAGTCTAATTAAAGCCACCATCCCTCTACAAAGTCAACCTCTCTGTAAAAGTCTGTAAAACAATATTGTTATTTCCTACTTTGTTGTTATAAGGCAAGACCTCGTAGGCATTTGTGGGTTTTATTTTTCGCTCTCGAAATGCCCACTCAGCTGCTTCACACACCTCCACAAATATCCGAGGTGGGACGGTGTTGTGTGCGCTAAAAACAAAAGTGCACATCTGGGAGTGAGTTGGAGTCGTTGCAGTTTATGTTCTGATTTACTTCTGTAATTTCAGTTTGGCGGTTTTACTGTAAGCCTCTCCTCCTCCTCCTCCTCCAGCGTCTGCAGATGCGGTGTTGGGTTTGCACGTCGTTTGACCAAAGCTCGAGAACGTTAAGATGTTTAGTCTCAAAGCGAACCGACTCTCCTCCAGTTGACGGATTCGCCTTGTGTGTTTGTCCTCGTTCACTCGTTCGCAAATGAGTCGTGTACTTGTTTGCTCTGTCAACGGTGTGTGGTACGAGAGCATCCTGGAGTCGACAAAAGGCTTTTGGGAAAGTGCGGCGGCATTTCAAGGGCGAAATATCTTCAGGCACATTTGTCAGGAGAAGTATGTACACAATGAGGAGGAACCCACATGCGTCTGGCTCTTGGCGCGAGGAATGGGGGAAAAAGAATGTGGCATTTTTGAGGTCTGGACTCTGAACATTAAGAGAAGGGAATGGGAACGTTCTGAATTATGTTGTGGAAGAGAAGCCCTGTAATTGTGACCCACATGTTTGGAATATACTCATTACTTTGTATGAGAGAGAAATAACTGTAGATAACTGTGGATTTGCCTTTGTAAATGCCCCTTCCACAGTCCAGTAACACAACTATAAGGGTTGTTTAGTAGTAGTGGGCAGTTTGGGTCAGAACCAATTGTAGTGAATGTGAAGATTCAATGGAGCCAAATCTTCAGCTGTTCTTACCCAGATCTGCTTTTGAAAAAACACATCTGTGGCACTTTGGCTTGAAACTATGACAAAATATAAGAAGTAAAAAGAGAAAAAAACAAAAAATAGATTACATATTCCTATTAGCTTTCGTTATAATGCCTTGAATGATTGCTGTTTGAGAGCTTTTTCCCTGGGAGCCGATTCAAAAGAACCACAACAGGACGACTGCTCAACATTTGCATTATAGAACCATCTTTGGTCATCCAGAGAGGACCCTATTATGTGTAGTATTTTGGAATGATATCCATCTTAATGACGTGCTGCCTTATGTTTTGGAGCAGCTGGCCATTGTGTCCCACATTCCAGACATTTCTGGGCTCAATGCAATGAGATCGTTGGCCTCGTGTAAACAGGCCCCTCACACCGGGCGTCTGAAGTCACTCTCTATTCATAAAGTCTCCGTCAGATCAAAAACAAACTTGTTTTCCAGGAGCTGCTTTGTTCCTGCTCATACAGTATGTTGTTTGCTGTTGATGAACTCATGCCCAGAGGCGAGGGCAGCTGACAGTGTGTGCTGGCTCTTAGGTGCAGGTACACAGGCGCACCCCAGGGAAGGAAGTAAAGGGAGGGTCAGTTGTGACACAAACAGGAAACAAGCGCCGTGTTCCCTCCTGATCCACGCCACACATAACAGTCCAAACCAAGTCCTTGATGCGGGCTTATCCAACCTAACCCAGCGTCCCTTTGCCAGGATCTTGCATAAGAGGGAAAAGTGAAACAGTGAAACATATTAACTCTCTCAGACCTCCATTGATCAAACCCACTTTTATGTGGTTATAAATTTCACATCTGAAAATAATGGAGCTCTGGGCAGATTGCCCATGAAGGTTCAGACAATGGCTCTGTGATATAAAAAATCACATTTGGTGGTTGTGAAATATGGGACACTGGCCACTGTGAGCGGCATATTGCCCTGATGTTTATTTGTTTAGATGGAGACGAGCACTGGCCATTCTTCACAAACATATCACATTCAGATGACTTTAATTGTATTTCCCACATGTAAGGGAAGAGCCTTTTGTACTGGGTTCAATCATGTGCAAAGTACAGGACATCAACCATGCAAACTCTTCAATATTTCACAACAAATATGACTTGTTTTGTACATCTGTCGCATAGTAAAAGTGGGGGAAAACACAGGCAGTTGTAAAAATGGCTCACTAATGGAATGAATTGAAGAGATACAGTAGCGTCATGTGACTATGAAGGGCTCCACTGGACTTGATGGGATTTGGGACCAGGATAAGATCATTAAAAGTTCGGTTTGTCAAGGGCATATCATTTTAGATATACTTTAGTCCTGACAATACTTTTTTTTTTATTGTACATTTGGTAACTGCAATCAAGCACGTTGTCTTCAACTGTAATTATAATTTGATAAAAGACGTTGCTAAAACACAACATAAATACTATTGTTAGTCCTGCCCTGCGGTGTGGGAACAAGTGCTCCCTCTCTACAGGAAGAACATTAGGAACAACAGAGGCACCGGGAGGGAGCGAGGGAAGGAGGGAGGGAAGGAGGGAAGGAGGGAGGGAGGGCGGGAAGGAGGGAGGGAAGGAGGGAGGGAAGGGCGCTTCAAGAGTACAGAGGAAACGACGAGAACACTATTAACTGCTCAGGACCCTCCCACCGTCCCCTTAAAAGACCCCGCCCCCTCGTCCCGTCTGAAATGTCCCATCGCATGTCAACAAACAGTGCGTCACTAACAAGTGGCAACACTGTCTGGAGCTTTAGTCTCGCCTGTTACATATGTTTTCATACGAGCTGGTTTATTTACTGTTCACAATTGTCAGTAGCTGTTTGCTCGGAATGTTCCACAGTAGAGCATTAAACGTACAGGGAAGTCAACGCCGCTCATGCACGGTTTTCAAGGTGTTTTTGAGAGGTTTAATACAACCGTAAATAATGCGATATAGATAAGTGCAATGCCATATTGTGGAACATTTCCGGCATGGGGACAAGTAGGTAGTAGCTCACACGTCCTGAAGTCAGGCGTTCCTGGTTAAATTAGAGTCAATCAGAAAAACTCAAACCAGAAACATTATATTTGCCATGTTGCCATGTTTCTGCTGATTTGCCCTCAAACATTTGACTAGAATGATCCACATTCAGACTGAAGCTGTTTCTGAACCTTTTGGAGTACAAACAGTTGGCTGGACTCTGTCGTTTTGGCTCCTGTTGTCTGATTTACTCTGAATATAAGTGAGACCCAGCTATGTCCAGAGTAAAATCAGGTTTAAAATCCCACCTTGATTTTCTTAAAAATATATAAATGTAAGTCAGCCTGAGCATTTGTTGGTTTTGACAATTCCTTTTTCCTCTTTCAAGCTGAAGCTAATTTCACACAAAAAATTGGTTTAAGGACTTAAAAAAACATTTAGGCGGATCACCTATACAAAACTTTTTAATTATTATATTTATTTCAATAAATTTCCAGCATTTTTTAAATCTGAGATACATTTTTAGCAAAGTAGTTTGAATTTGTTAGAACATTAATTTCTTTATTTAGTTCTTTACTATTTAAATATCCATATTTTCTCACCATGAAATTCAAAGAAACAAGCAACCATCTCTCAAACAAGAACTGAATTAATTGCGGAATTGATTTGATGCCATCTTATCTTGAAAAAACAGAACATCTTTGCCTGGTCAGCGCGACTCTACAGTATTTTTACTTTTAATACGTACGTGTTGCTCCATCCCGATCTACGTTCAGCACATTCTCTTCTTGTCCAATAAAAAAACATTGACATACCAGTGTTACGCAGGAGGACATGAGATTCTGTTTTGACAGCAGCGCCCTCAATGTGCCCTGAACGAGTGCCAGAAGGGAGAGTGCAGATGACTTGTTTATGGAGCGGACTGGCACTGCTGCCTTTCTCATGAGAGCGGGTCAGAATCACTCACATGGGATACACAAACTGATCGCTATCGGCTACATTTACCAACAGCCCTCTCTTACATAAGCGCAGCATGACTTATTACTGGGTCTGGCAGTGCCGGTGTGCTACTTCTCAGCCGGATCAAAATTGGCAAAGGGAAACGTCAAACCATCAGATATTAAAGCCAAGCCGGAACAGGGAGTTTGTTGTTGAAGCTGGAGGAACAAAAAACGTGTTATTACTGTCATGGTCACAACTCCAAAAAAAAAGAATCTCTACCGTGCTCAATAACAAGCACGGCGTCTATTAATCCTTCTGGAAATCACCACAATGACACACGTAATAAATGGAGAGACCAACAGGGGTGCTGACAGATGACACTGCGGTCAGATTATCAGACTTTCATTTATGTAATATGCTATTTCCAGAAATCCTGCGGTGAACGTCTGCGTTACAGGTCGTTTAGTGTATGTGTCCGAGCAGCGTTGTTGTTGTTTTACACCTGCAAATGTTGTGTCGATTGGTTGAAATTGGGGATAAGTTACGTTATTTTTATTGGTAAAATTAGTCTAGAAATGGCTGTAATCAAAAGAAAGGGAACGGTTTGAAATAAAGTTTCTTAGTGAACTACCGTATTTTCTGGAGTATAAGTCGCAGCAGCCAAAAAATGCATAATAGAGAAGAAAAAAACATTTATAAGTGGCACTGGAGTATGAAATGCGGTTGCAAGTGTGAAAATAACAAATAATGTCACATATAAGTCGCTCCGGAGTATATAAGTATAAATATAAGTAGGAGTCGCACCCCGAGCAAAACTATGAAAAAAGGTGCGACTTATAGTCCAGAGAATATGGTATTCAGAATGTGTTAAGAAGCATTTATCACTCTGAAAATAGTTTAATAAAATAAAATCCTCATTTAAAAACATTGTGTACATGGTTAAATAACACATATGTTTTTGTCAATGGCTTTGTGACTTTTATCAAGTATTTTAAGCCATGTACAAATGTTAGTAAATGCCTGAAAAGTACATTGACTCATAACTAGTGCTTATTAATGCCTTATAAATAGTTACTTTGATGTGCAAAGTACAAAGCAATGTGATAAGTTCAAAAGACAATACAATACACAAAACAGATGCAAATGACCAACAACAGAAGACAAATGTTTGCATCCGCTTCAGTGTGACATGGCGACTGTAACTGTTTTTTAGAACGTATAAAAAACAAAAACAGTGAACCAGAGACAAGTAAATAACACAAAACGAACACAAACAAAACCATGACACGCTTAACTCAAAAAGTGGTCCCACCTTGTCCAAACTCATGCATTTCCAAAATTAGGTCCGAATGTGATTTTCAAAACACTTTTATAATCCGGGGTTTGCCACCTGCTTGTCTCCATGGAGATAGATACTTTTCATGACATTGCAATAAGGTATATCACAATTTGAATGGTCGCAATCAGAAATGAAAAAACTGCAGTTTCGTTTGAGTTCTTTGCAAACAACTAAACATCTTGTGTCATTTTGTGCTAAAGCTGCGAATGCTCCACAAACTCTGAAACACGTGGGAGTCCTGGATTACTTTTGCCTTCACATTTCAGTCTTCTCTCAAATGCTGATGCCTCTGCTTTAAAATGTGAACTCTGAACAGAATCCAACAAATCAAAAAATATCTAATCGCAATGTTTGTCAGAGCAATCGCAATGACTGTAGATGGTAAAGCAATGACCTCTCCCTGGAGAGGTCATTGCACACTGTTACACACATTTACATATCCAGGATTTCACATTGTAGCTGAACATTCACTTTCTGGATCCAGTTTTTTTTTTATTATTTTTTAAATAAAGATGACACAGATTTCACTTTTCGTCAAAAAACAACTCGTCATTTCCCCTAATTTATTCATAATTTGAACTAGTTTACCGTTCAACTCAGTCAGGGCTTCTCAAAACATAGAACAATAGCCACTTCATTTATAACTTAATGATCAGGGTAAAGCTTAACCTTTTGACCCTTTTTTTTTCAAAGTCTCATTCATGGCCTCTTAATTAATTCAACTTCACAATTGGCTCTTTCATACGCTTCCCGCGCCGGCTCTGTCTTCCCAGGCTCCCCGTTTGTTTTTGAGAAGAAAAAAAAAACACACCAAAAAAACCCGAAGACATCATGGAGTTGTTCCACTTGTTGCACTGGCTTGTAGGAATCTGTAACATTTGGATTTCCAAGCGGCGGGCGGTGCCTTCTGCCGTGGATGTCTGCCAATCTCGACGTGCTGTAGGAGATCATAAACATGTGGTAATGGAAAATGATCTTCCCACACAGGATACGGAGAACATTATAATTGAGACTATCTGACGTGAGGTGAAAGATTGGCAGTTCTATGCAGTGAGTTGGTTGCATTCGGCAGCAGACTGTAATCAAAGAAACTCCGGGTACATTTTGTTATTGACACTTGTTGCACGTGCATGGAAATGTTTCTGAATGAACACGTCACTGGGTGTTGTTTCTGGATCCGTTTTCTTGCGTCTTTAAGGATTGGCTTATAGTCCTTTCCACCAGTCGTTAGTAGGAATAAGAAACTATTTACAGACTTTGAATGTTGTACTTTTTAACTGTACAATATGTATAATGAGACTGAGAGAATCAGATAGTGTTTTGTAATATTTCTATAATCTTTTCTACAATAAAGCAAGACCTTGACATAGGACAAAAAAAGGTAAAATAATAAATTAACATTGACAAAAATGACAAAAACATGAACATTTGTGTGCAAATTTCACTAAATCCTCTGATATATTTGAAATTAGACCTGGGTTGAAATAATTGATTTTCCGATTTTTAATCGATTCGCATATTAATGACCGATTATCGATTCGTACGTCCAAAGATCGATTTTTTTTTTTCTTTAATTAAAATTATTTTCTACATTTCCCTCAGTGAACTTCAATCTACCTTCAAGAAAGATAATTCAGGACTCCTGGATCATCTTTCTTGAAGGTAGATTGACCCTTAACCTTTTCATCAGTCTTCCATCAGTAACTACCAATACTTGTAAGATTTGCTGTTTGATATTGATATAATACTAGTTTTAATATGTTGCTTCTCTACACAGTCATGAAGTGAAGGAAACGGTTCAAATACATTTTTCATTTTTAATAACATTAACCCCCGGATCAAATCGAAATCGGATCGAATCGGAAATCCAATCGAAATCGGAGCGAATGGGATGGGATCTGAGAAATCGAAAAAAAACGATTTTGAAACGTAAAAATCGGAATCGAATCGATTCTTGAAATTTGAATCGAAACCCAGCTCTATTTGAAATGGTGATATTTTGTTATGCATTTACTGAGGAAGTATTTAATTGGACTATAATAACCGAAGTTATTTTAATAATGAACAACTGTACAACAACTGCATGCAGCAGTACAGTTCCAACAAGTTGGAACTGTACTGCTGCTTGCACCTGACTGCAGATAGAAAGTATAGTTACATTTGCTGCAGTTTTTTTTTTGTACATGGTCCTTGACAAATAAATATGGAACTAAATCAATTTCTTACTTTTACACATTAGTCCTGTATCATTGACTATTTACTAACATCTTCTTCTTTCATTTCCAGATTGTTATTTTGTTGGCTAAAGCAAACTAATTGCAGTCTTTTGCTGTCTTCTAACCACAATAACTTCCACCTTATTGTCTGTTTTCAAAGTCTACATTGCTGCACGCACGACCAAACTGTATCAATAATTTAGTATTTTCATATTTTCAACATCCAAAAGTTAACATTTTTTCTTAATTGCTGTAACTTGGTCCTGCCTTGTCCCTAATAAACATTAAAAGCCTGTGGATCAGAATGTGGTGATGTCTTATTCACAGATGGGGACAAAAGGCAGTTTTCCCAATGGATTTCATTGATTACATTTCCACTTAAACATATTAATTTCACGGTCCTCCATCTCCTCAAATAGGGCTATAACATTGTGTGATGTCACCTGAAAGCGATGTGTAACTTCCATTAAAATGATCTATTTTGTCTTAGGTTTCATCTCGTGGAGTGACTGAGACTCCTGTCATTTCTTGCAGTTCTTGTTGTGACTCCGGCCGAGCAGTGACTCAGGCTGTGATTGGAGAGAGTTCCTTCTGATGATGTTAAATGGAGTGATAGGCTTCAGGGTCACATGGTTTAGCACTGAGTCAGAGCAGCAGCTGCCCGACGCCATTGTGTGGAGACGACCTTTGTTACACTGATGAGAGGAAGAGCCAAACACGCTCAGCTGAAAGAAAGCAGAACATTGTTGTATGGATGGGTGTGCACAACGATGTTCTATTTATGCGCTTTTGTTTATTTACTGATTAGTTACACAAAAGTTTAGTTCTTCCATGAACAAAGCAGATACTGTGCATTAATACATGTGTTAGTGCCTTTAAATGCATGCGTCATGGCAGTTAAAATTGCAACGTGCAACTCAGCTTTGTTATTGTCAAGGTCTATTTGAAGTTTTCAAGAAATGACTTACAGTTTGTGATTGTTTTGTATGTTGATGTCACTCTCAGATGGGGCAGGAGGGCGTGTCTGTGTATCATTAAAACCAGTGAAGCCCACTCCAGGGGTCAGGACTCCACACATCTTGAGAACGTTACTTACAAAAAGTGCATCTTAAATACAGGTCCGATCTAAGTGATACTAGCATATATTTTATATCGATAAGAATTATTCCTGTATAATATATTAATTGCAGGAGAATAATGTGTTAACAAAACCTCCCCTGAAGATAACAGAGAAGAAAAGTTGTGAACCACTGATACATATTATTCCTCTATATTTATTTAACCACACCTCTAAATTCAGGAAGAAGTTATTTTACCTTCTGTGCCATTTCACCTCACTGTATTTATTTACCTCATTAAAGCCACATTTCTTCTCTAGATTCCAGTAGCAGCTCATCTACATATTGGTTCGGGGTCTGTGGCCCCTCCTGCAGAAATGTGATGAGATGTTAGGTTCGAGTACTTTCTCATGAGGAGAGCCAGCTGAGATGAACAGATGCCTCCTGGACGTCTCCCTGGGGAGGTGTTCCATGTCCCACCAGGAAGCAAAAGACCAGCGACAGGCTGGAGGGAGGGAACACACGAGCTGGAGGAGGTGCACCACAGCAGCATGTATCCGGGGTGATGTGGGCAATATACAGACTTTTAGATACAGCATTGTAGATGTTGTTTTGAAGATATGCATGATTTGAATATATAATTTATAGGTAAATGAAAATCTGATCAAAGATATAGATAAAAACGTTATGTTTGCACTTTTGTAATACATTTTTACCCAACATTTCACATTGTCTGATAAATAAACCTCAACAAATAGACATGTTTTAACACATTTCTGTTTGACTGACATCATATTTTGACTGTCGTTATTGGGATACTCAAGAAAATAAAGGAATATACGAACTGAGATTAATTCATTAAATTCCATTCTCCTAGTTTAGGATGGTGTGAGAAAACTTACAAGTGAATAAAACTGTATAAGCAATTCACATGAAATGAATGACGACAACTTTTGTTTTGTTGAAAAAATGGCAAAAAAAAAAAAAAAAAACACATTACAGATGTGGGTGTTTTTTTCAAATACCTTGAAAAACATGCATTCTCACGGTGAACGGACTCGCCTTGCCACAGATCTGACCGGCAACTTGGCCTACTGGTGTCCCCTGCTTGTCCATATGGCGATAGATACGTTTAATGCCATACTGTGGAACATTCTGGTCAGAGTAACAACATCTCCACCAGAAAAGTAACACAGTGCACCTTTGCGGTTTGGGTCCATGCCAAAACACTTAACATTTCCACTGATTTCCTTCGTGATCTTATCAGGAAATCCAAATTAATTTCACCCATTTATTTAAAAAGGATCCTTTGTTATTTGTCCTGCCTCATTACATCACTCCCTTTGTGAACGTCGTCTCCACAGAATCCTCCTCTGAGTCACTGTGTACTCACCTGCAATTCCCTCGCTTACTTTTCCTTTCTCTTTGTTGGAAGCACAAAGTGAACTTGAGGAGGTTTCTTTGACTAACGGAGACGGGTCAGTTACTGTGGTCCGTCCCATCCTTCCCCTTCATTCTCATCCTGTCACTCCTCTTTCAGTGCTGATCAGGCACATCTTTGTTTTCTTTGGGCTTGTTCACACCGGCAGCTCCACAACCCGGGAAAAGAAAGCTAAATGTCTTCTTTCATTAGTAAGACATCTTTGGTCCCTTTTTTATCTGCAAAGGCATATTATGGACACTTATAGGTGAAAAAATATATATAAACAAATGAGCAAAATGTCAACATGTTGTTTATTCAAGGCAAAAGTCCCTCAAAGTTTGATCTAGTTTAAAGCCAAAAGCTAAAGTGTCATCCACAGCGAACCAACTGCCTCCAATCCACGCAGTAGGCCACACTTCATCCTTCAAATCTGACATTTTTGTGTGTTTTTTGTTCAGATATGTGTGTTTTGTTTTTTTGTTTTGGGTTGTTGTTGTTTTGTTTTTTGCAATAAGGACAAAAAACTTATGAATTTCTTTTATTTTCTAGTAATTTATTTTCCTGTTTTATTTGGACTTGTGTATATTAACTAAATCATTCATTCATTCATTCATGAATGGATGAATTAATTAATATGAACAAAATCAATCAGCAACAGCTTCAACATAAATATGCCAGAGTGAGCACAATAGCTACATTTAATCTGTTTTCCTAAGCTAAGGTATCCACAGACTTCAGGTCTTTTTGATTAATTTAGGAGCTGTAATGACCTTGTAGACATATTTCTGCTGCTCAACTGCGAGCCATCTTCAGATTGCCATGTGACGTTTCACTTATCAGATGATGTTACTTCCTGAGTAAGGTGCCCCCTGTGTGGGATAAGAGGATGTAAGTGGCCCTAATATGCCTTTGTATCCAACCCAATGAATACAGTTTTATTCATATAATATTATGAATTAAATAAACTATAGAACCTTATCTTAAAAAATGTTGTTATATCCACACTTTATAACCTGAAGTATGAATTAAAGGTGCACTATGTAACAGTAGATATGTTATTGCTTTGTCGGGAATGTTCCGCAGTATGTCAATAACCTTATCTATCTAGCATTTGTTCAGGTGTTTCCATTGCATGCTTTCTTACTGAGAGAACGGTTGCCATTTCACAGATCTGACCTGTGATGCTACATTCAGACCACGGCGTCAAAATCCCAGTTAGACCAACTGGTGGAGACACTGTTGGACCAACTGGTGGAGACACTGTTGGACCAACTGGTGGAGACACTGTTGGACCAACTGGTGGAGACACTGTTGGACCAACTGGTGGAGACGCTGTTGGACCAACTGGTGGAGACACTGGTGGAGACACTGTTGGACCAAATGTTGGAGACACTGTTGGAGACACTGTTGGAGACACTGGTGGAGACACTGTTGGAGACACTGTTGGAGACACTGGTGGAGACACTGTTGGAGACACTGTTGGAGACATTGTTGGAGACACTGGTGGAGACACTGTTGGACCAACTGGTGGAGACGCTGTTGGACCAACTGGTGGAGACACTGGTGGAGACACTGTTGGACCAAATGTTGGAGACACTGTTGGAGACACTGGTGGAGACACTGTTGGAGACACTGTTGGAGACACTGTTGGAGACACTGGTGGAGACACTGTTGGAGACACTGTTGGAGACATTGTTGGAGACACTGGTGGAGACACTGGTGGAGACACTGTTGGAGACACTGATGGAGACACTGGTGGAGACACTGTTGGAGACACTGTTGGAGACACTGTTGGAGACACTGGTGGAGACACTGTTGGAGACACTGTTGGAGACACTGGTGGAGACACTGGTGGAGACACTGGTGGAGACACTGATGGAGACACTGGACACACGTTTGAACTCGACACAAACTTGCCTCTCTCTGTCTTGTGCAGCGACTGCCATTCGGGAAATACTGCTGCTCCGGAGGAAGCTCCTGATTGGTTGACATGATGCACATTTTGCAGAAAGTTCAGATTTGTAAACCCTGGACACGACTCAAGACACCGCGTCAAACAATCAAGACGCGTCGCAGAAACGCTGGACGGCCTGGACATGCACCACATCTAAAGTCATGGCCTGACCTTACATCACTGATCTGAAGTCTAATGCCATACTGCGTAACATTCCAGGCCATGACAGCTCCATTTAAGTGATTCAGTCCTTATAGCTTGAACCTACAAAATGCGTAGGGGAGTGAATCGATTAAAATAAAGCTAAAAACAGTAGCTGACATGTTTAGTGAAGTGAAAAGTGGTGAAGGTCTGGACTTCACCACTCCACCTCAACACAACAGAATTATTAAACATACACCAATAAAAAAACACTAGATGTAAAGTTGTTAAGACACTACTATTTTCAAACAAATTAAAGGCTTGATACCAATTTTGAAACCGCAATGATAAAAAAAAGACATCTGAAAAATTACAATCGAAAACAATTCAGGAAAGATCAAATTTTGTCCTATTTTTTAACGATACAATGAAAAAATATTGACTATATTACTATTCTAACACTATTACTCATCATACAAACCCTGAAACATATATTTTTTTCAAATAAGAAAACGCAGTAACACGGTGAAAAGCAAAGAAAAAGTATGTTTGGCATGATATGGGTGGTTTAATATCTAGTTTTCTTCTGCACAACCTTCAGCGCTTCGTTTCATCTGCACAAAGCTGATGTCACCTTAGATCCCTGTTCTTATCACGTCTTGTTCGTCTTTTCACCAGCGGAGCTAAATTAAGTATCTATGACTCAAAGTTATTCACACCTCTCTGGAGCACACATACGCACATCGCACTGTCAATTGTCCTGGAGCAAAGTTTGCCTCATTTCCCCAGCTTTGCCATGCGTTTTGTAGCAGCCGAATATCAAATATCTGAAAAGTTCCCCCCAAACTTTAGAAGTGGTGCCTCTGGACACACAAGCCAACACAGAAAGAGAACAAAACAGTGAGCCAACCGAGAGGTGTGTGTTACCGCTTCACGCAGCTTGAAGTGGCCCAGAAGAGGTGACTACTGCGGTGAATCAGGCCTAACCATTCTAACAATGCAGTGTCAATATTTGCAACTGTTGAAATATTCTCTGAAGGTTTGAAACGCGTTTAAAAAAATTGCGCTGAACGAGAATGGGAAGAGGATTTACCTTATTTTATCACCTCTCTTTTTAATAAACACATTTTACTCAAAAACAGGCAAAACATCCAAGTTCTGACCTTTAATAACACAAACAAAGTGGTCTTACTTTGCTCATGGAGTTACACTAGGCCTGATCCACGTGACTGTTATTTATATATATTGTCACGCCAAGTTATTTCTCTGTTTAATGCTTCTGTACTGACAATTTCCCCTATCGCTCTGTCATGCTCTGAGTGAGTGACAGGTGGATTCAACCAATCACAGTGATGCATGAACCCACAGAAGCAGCAGATGGTGTCAGAGTCCTCTGAATGGAATACCGATATATTGAACGTATTCCGCCCCGCCCACTTTTCCCTCTTTCTGCCTTGGATCAGCACTTCCGTTGTGATCGCACGGAGAACGAGGGAAAAGTCTAATAAAACACGCTATGAAGTAGATCGATTTGTGGAAAATATTCAATGTTCATGTGACCGACAAGTCAACAATGCACTGATTCGATGGGAAACATTTTAGTCTGTGTAGAACTTAATTTTCTCTCGATGTCTGCAGCCCTGTGTGACCTAATGCAAGCAGAAGAAGGATTACATCTGATGGGGGCGCTCGGGTGGGCTTCAGGAATAAGTTGAATAAAGATACGTATTTGTATGAAAAGCACTTAATAAATAAAGTTTGACTGATTGTATAAGTCATGATAAAGCTTTTTATTACATTTGCTTTGTCATGTGACCCACCTCCAAGCTGCAATGGTATGATGTGACACTACTGCCTTTAATATATATATATATATATATTCTGTATATTTTTCTCTCTGATTGGCTCAGGTGGAGCAGGCGACAGTAAAATCCTCTTGCCAGGTGGTGCTGTTGTGTCCTTGGCAGAGAAAACTTCCCACGTCACGTTGTGTTCATGTTAAGTGTGATTGTGTGAGGTACAAACAGCTTTCCATCTCCAAGTCTGAAGTGAAGAAATACTGCACCGGTGGAAAGTATCGAAGCAAGTAAAAGTACTGCACTTTTGTAACATTTTTGAGGCATCTGTACTTTACTTTACTAGTACATTTTACAGTGGATGCTTACCTATTCTAGACTACATTTGAGAGCTGGTATCTGTACTTTCTACTTCGTTAAATCTGTAGTTTAAAGTACTTTTCATTTGGTTTGAGGGGGTGATTTTAAGAAAGTTCATCTGCGTGAAGGATTAAACATAAATATATACATAAAATCCGCTAGAAAAAATGGTAAATTGATTGGAATTGCAACTTTTGACCAAAGATCATCACAAAAATCATTACATTTAACACTTTTACAGTTCTCAAAATCTGTGAAGACACTTTTCAATCTTAATGTACTTTGTTTCCTTCTTACTTTAATAGATTTTTTTAAGTGATTCATGTATTTTTACCTTCTTCCACCACTGCCAAATAGTAAGATCACTTTTGAGTTTGGACAGAGGAGGAACGAATATAAGACTGATAAAACTGCACAAAACAAACCAGTTATTAACAATGTATTTACCATATTTCCACGCAGTAATAATCTTGGATAGCTGGCTCTTTTAAAGTTACAATACTGAAAGATTATGCAATATTGTTTTTAAGAAAGGCCTAAGAAACAAACCTTTGATCAGATCATATTTAAACCAAAAAAATACTCTTTCAAATTGACTCAATCAGAAAAATCCACTGATGAAAAACATATTGAACTAATCCTAATAACGGCAAGACCAAAAAATACATAAGATCAATGTTGAAAATGAAAATACATTTGGGTAATTGCACAAGTATGACAACATCCTCTATTAGATCAGACGTGCGGGGGGGCTTTCTTTCAGATACAAATGTC
The DNA here is from genome assembly GCF_026437365.1 of Eucyclogobius newberryi. Lineage (NCBI taxonomy): Eukaryota > Metazoa > Chordata > Actinopteri > Gobiiformes > Gobiidae > Eucyclogobius > Eucyclogobius newberryi. The sequence continues at coordinate 37,481,397 of NW_027315834.1, read as the reverse complement.
ACAATAATGTTCGAAAATGCCAAAGATCTGTATAATAACCGACGCCATTCCTCGCCATTATCTACACAACGCTCTTGTTTCTCTCTCGCTGGCCTTTCAGATTGTTCTTATGCAACCCGCTCATAAATAGAGCTTAGATGTGTCATTCTTTCTATCACTGCATTTACTGTGGAAATGGACCAAGAGAGCGGGCCAAGGCTCGCGTCGGAGCCCACACACCGTTTCCAAGCATCCCTCCATTAACTTTATTTAGACGGCAAAAACAAAAACACTCTGACTCACTTATCGCGGCACAGGTGGGTAAATGCTGTCGGTTTTTGTGCTCTTCTTAGTGAGAAATCAATGCGTCCCAAAAAAAAAGGCCGGTGCGGGAGAAGAGCGGATCCTACACAGGAGTGAAGTATCGGGTTTCTTTTGATGGTCTCGTGCACACAAAGATGAAAGCGGCGGCAACAAGCGGGATAAAGAGAGTATGATGTAAGTTAAAGGTAGGAGTGGGTAATATTGATAGACACTGATATAGGTCAATGTTTTTTTGTAAATCCAATGGGTGAAATGGGTGCAAAGGCATGATTAAATGTATATGTTGAGGTTTAATTATCAGACAAGCGTAAAGTGTCTGCAAAATGAATCATAAATGTGCAGGAATATCACCTTTTACCCTGTTTAAAGTTAACAGCATTACTTTTTTTAAACTTATTTCTAATCAGCTCTTTTTGTTGCATTACCATAAACTATATACCGTATTTTCACCCTTTTTAATTCGTTTGGCCGGGGTGCGACTTACATTTATACTTTTATACTTACACTCCAGAGCGACTTATATGTGATATTATTTGTTATTTTCTCACTCGCAACCGCATTTCATACTCTCACTGGAGTATGAAATATGTGTTTTTTTCTTCTCTATTATGCATTTTTTGGCTGATGCGACTTATACTCCAGTGCGACTTATAGTCCGGAAAATACAGTACTCGATATTCAAATCGTGCATTTCTCCAAACAACAATATTATCATGTTGCCCACCTCGTTTCTTACGGCATTAAACAGTGTTATTTTTGCGTTTGTTGTTTTAAAATACATGAGAGCAGCAGTATCTACTTAAGAAACATCGTGTATACTAATATTGCAGTTTTTTACTTTGTTTATATCGTCACAAATTCTAATACTATAGTGAATAAAGTTAAAATCTAAACGTAAGAGCGATAACAATGCTGTGTGATGTAGTAGGAAGGATATATTTTTCTTTTCCATGAAGACATACCGTCGTTATTGTGTTGATGGGGGCTTTTTAACCCTTGTCCATCCATCTGCCTTCTGTTTGTGTTGTTGTAGCTGTTGCAGTAGCATTCAAATCGGTGGCTCTGCAAAAGTCTTCCTCTGTTTTGTGTTTTGCCCACAGCCAGGTGGTTCCTGCCTCTACCTCGTGTTGTGCCAGAGGAGGTCGCGATAAGGCTCCCAGCGAGCTTCAGATAAAAACACTCGCCCCTTGATATTTTTACCTACTGACTATTTATAGACAACAAAGCAGAAGCTCAAATCCAAAGTAATGCAGTAGAAACACATGAGCCGTTGCTGTACTTTAACAAAATCTACATTCTTATAGCCTATTTTTATTTATATCCTATAGCAGATTTAAATTGTTTATCGTTTTGACTTATATATGTTGTTTTATCATTGTTCATTGTTTTATGTTGCACTGAATCACCAAAGCAAGTTCCTATGTTTGTGAATTCTGTTTATTAGCAATGGCAATAAACCTTTTCTGATTTGTGATTTGACAATTAAATCATTCTTCACAATTAAATAATGGAAATTAAGTTGCAAATTCATGTGTAAAACGTAACAATTCAAGGTAAATTGTACAGAAATGTCAAGTGATTGGTGAGGAAACATACAAAATGAAAACAAATACAAAAATAAATAATACTTATAACATATTGCAATTTTGTCCAAATAAAGCAATCCCATCATATACCTATAATATATTTTACATGTTTCCATCATTTCCAGGAAACAGTGATAATTTGAAGATGCAACTTGACATTTTTCGGACACAAGATTTAACCGTGTTACTTATTTCCTCTAATGACTAAATCTTGTACTTTAGGTCTTGAATATTTGTTAAATTAATGTGTAAATGCAGTTAAATACAGAAAGGCGACCAAGTTCTGCACAAACGTTAATGCAGTCGGGGAAAAAATCAAGTCAATCAGAAAAAAAACCCAGGCATCTTTAAAAATCCCCTGTTTTCCGCAGACTATCGCTCAAAGGGATTTAGATAAGATAAGGTCATCTTTATTTGTCCCACGAGAGGAAATGGCTGTAATGAGGAGGGCCTGTTTCCCTGAAGTAGAGGGTCCCACTTACAGGACACATACCACACGTGCGCTGTTGTGGAGTGTCAATCAAAAGGTCACAGGTCTACATTTGGTCTTAAAGCCAGATTTTCACCAAAAATACTACTTTCTTACTAAACTCATTACAGTGTTTTTATCACAATTGCCCACTCCCTCCGTATAACTGACTTTTCATGACCATTTGCCGTTGAAATATTTACCTTGCAGTGTTTCCCATAAACATTTAGTTCAAACTACGGCTTATATTGTTTTGAAGATAAAGAGATGAAAAATGTGAATATTGAGTATATTGTTTATAGTAAGAAATACTACAAATTGTTCTGTTGTTGTGCCTCATCTGTGTTGCAAAACTGGAATTTCCCCATTGTGGGAAAAATAAAGGTTATCTTATCTTAAAACTAGTGGATTGAAAATAAAACTGAGTTATGTTTGTGATCAATTTTACAGATATTTGTTTGATAATTGAACCTCAGCTAATATGTTTAAGACATGTTTTAACACATTTATCTTTTATCTGTTAATTTTTGTCAATATCGCCCATTTTTGAATAACCTCTTAAGTAATAACTAAGCCAGAATAATTCTTAATAAAACATTTGTTCATTATGAATAGAGTCTTAATTAAGGTGCAGTTATTACAAAGTAATGCTTAACATTTTTATGATATTCAAACAGCAGATAAAATTTGATGTGATGTAACAAACTGTGTATAAAATGTAAATTATTCTCATGAACAGATTAATTATGAGTGTTATGTTTCAATTGCTTTAAATACACCTGCCTGCTTTCACAAGTCTATTTCTAATTATAGCCTGAAGCTGTTTAATGAACATCGAGTGTTGGACAAGAGCCATTCCTGTGAAACACAGACATTTAGACTTGTACATTTGGACTGGTACAGACATTAGACTGGTACAGACATTTAGACTGGTACAGACATTAGACTGGTACATTTGGACTGGTACATACATTAGACTGGTACAGACATTTAGACTGATACAGACATTTAGACTGGTACATTGGACTGGTACAGACATTAGACTGGTACATTTAGACTGGTACAGACATTTAGACTGGTACAGACATTTAGACTGGAACATTTGGACTGGTACAGACATTAGACTGGTACAGACATTTAGACTGGTACAGACATTAGACTGGTACATTTGGACTGGTACATACATTAGACTGGTACAGACATTTAGACTGATACAGACATTTAGACTGGTACATTGGACTGGTACAGACATTAGACTGGTACATTTAGACTGGTACAGACATTTAGACTGGTACAGACATTTAGACTGGAACATTTGGACTGGTACAGACATTAGACTGGTACATTTAGACTGGTACAGACATTAGACTGGTACAGACATTTAGACTGGTACAGACATTTAGACTGGAACATTTGGACTGGTACAGACATTAGACTGGTACATTTAGACTTGTACAGACATTTAGACTGGTACATTTAGACTGGTACAGACATTTAGACTGGTACATTTAGACTGGTACAGACATTTAGACTGATACAGACATTAGACTGGTACATTTAGACTGGTACAGACATTTAGACTGATACAGACATTTAGACTGGTACAGACATTTAGACTGATACAGACATTAGACTGGTACATTTAGACTGATACAGACATTAGACTGGTACATTTGGACTGGTACAGACATTTAGACTGGTACAGACATTTAGACTGATACAGACATTAGACTGGTACATTTAGACTGATACAGACATTAGACTGGTACATTTAGACTGGTACATTTAGACTGGTACAGACATTCAGACTGGTACAGACATTCAGACTGGTACATTTAGACTGGTACAGACATTTAGACTGGTACAGACATTCAGACTGGTACAGACATTCAGACTGGTACATTTAGACTGGTACAGACATTTAGACTGGTACAGACATTCAGACTGGTACAGACATTCAGACTGGTACATTTAGACTGGTACATTTAGACTGGTACATTTAGACTGGTACAGACATTTAGACTGGTACAGACATTTAGACTGGTACATTTAGACTGGTACAGACATTTAGACTGGTACATTTAGACTGGTACAGACATTTAGACTGGAACAGACATTTAGACTGGAACAGACATTTAGACTGGTACATTTAGACTGGTACAGACATTTAGACTGGTACAGACATTTAGACTGGTACATTTAGACTGGTACAGACATTCAGACTGGAACAGACATTTAGACTGGTACATTTAGACTGGTACAGACATTCAGACTGGAACAGACATTTAGACTGGTACATTTAGACTGGTACAGACATTTAGACTGGTACAGACATTTAGACTGGTACATTTAGACTGGTACAGACATTTAGACTGGTACAGACATTCAGACTGGTACAGACATTTAAACTGGTACATTCAGACTGGTACAGACATTCAGACTGGTACAGACATTCAGACTGGTACAGACATTCAGACTGGAACAGACATTTAGACTGGTACAGACATTTAGACTGGTACAGACATTCAGACTGGAACAGACATTTAGACTGGTACAGACATTTAGACTGGTACAGACATTCAGACTGGTACAGACATTCAGACTGGTACAGACATTTAGACTGGTACAGACATTTAGACTGGTACATTCAGACTGGTACAGACATTCAGGCGTCGGCTGATTTACATTTAGCCTTGTCTGTCGCCCTGAACACAAGCGGGTAATCCTCCCGGTGTGAGACCTGGGCACTCTGTTGTCATCAGATGAACTGCCAGCTATTTTGGGAGCGACCCTCTTTAGTTTACCAAAGCGTCTTTTATTCCCCGTCCTGGGAACTCCAGCTACACACAGCGGCCGTCAGTGCCAGTCGGGCCTCCAGTTTTACACAGCCGCATGAATAAAAGCTCTTATGCGCTCTTTTAGCATTTTAATGGCGCACATTCTGTTAAGCTGCTCCTTAAAAGAACATTTCGGTGGCTGAGTGTGAGTGAAGTGGTTTGTAGTGCAGAGAGAGAGAGGAGCGGGAGGAAGGAGGGGTGTCGGATGCAGACTGGGGAGAGTGCGTCCTTAACAGTTTGGACAATCACACCCAGACTTCCACTTTCTCTCAACCGGCCAATAGCTGCTTTCCTGTTCGGCTTTTCTCACGGGGGGGTCGGGGAGCATTTACAACGTTTTTCCACAACTTTACATCGTCCAAAGTTACAACGACAGTCAAAAGTCCAGGTGACGTTGACAAATTTGAAGTTGGCGTTGTGTTTGTCCTTATGTTTGTCATGTTGTGTCTGTTTGTACTTCAAGAAACAACAGCAACAAAATGTAAAAAGCAATAGTCTGAATGTCAACATGATTGATCTTGGTCACCATCAAAAGCGGGAAGATTTCATCACCTGCTTGTCGTCATGGAGATGCTCCTACTTTGCCCAGAATGTTCCACAGTCATTTATTAGGCCCGAGCGCCACAAGCTGGCGAGAGGCCTATTAGTTCCGTAAGGCCGTGCGAAGCACTTCTGTGAAAGTGCGGACGTAGTGCGCATGAAATCGAGCGCAAAGCGCTCGCCCACTTCCAAACACTCACTAACGCACTCCTCCACTCATGCACGTCCCGTGCATACTAATTAGTAGTAGGAAAATGGAACATTACCGTTGTAAACGGGCGAAGCCCGGACATATAAAGCGCTCGTTTGCGCTAAGTAGCTCACGAATACGTTCCCCATCTCTTGCATGTTCCGTACATATAAGCATGTAATGCAAAAATTTAACATTATTACTGTATAGAGGGCCAAAAATACAAAGTGGGCGGAGCCCACTCAAAATTAACGAAAGTACCCGTTAGTGACCAGGGACCCACACCATGAGGTAGGAAAGCACGAGCGCTTTCCGAAAATGCATAGTTTATGATATTTGAAAAATGGGAAACATTGTTTTCGCATCGGAATATTCTTCTTCTTTCTTCTTTCCTCTTTCCTCTTTCCTCTTTCCTCTTTCCTCTTTCCTCTTTCCTCTTTCCTCTTTCCTCTTTCTTCTTCTTTCTTTCTTCTCGGAACCAACCCCCCTATTTTTCACCCTGTGAACATTGACGAAAAGTAAAAAAATTTGCCCACCTTTAAAAATCGTGCCTCTCTACATTCTGGCTATCTTCCTTTTTTATAATGAAAAGAATTGGCGCGTCAGCGCCCCCAAATGTCAAAAAAATGCATTGAGAGATAGGAAATGGCCCAAAAAAAATCTGATTGTAGAATCATGAAACTTGGTGCAGAGATAGATGGTGACAAGAGAAGTCAAAAATATTATATATAATTTGCTAAGCATGTCTAGGGAGTGTTTCCATATGTCATACTTTTACGAACTCCTCCCAGGGCATTTGCCCGAAACAATTTTAAATTTGCTGCCGTTTGTGCAGATAAAGTCGAATTGCGTCAAATCAGAATCAGTTGTTAAACTTTGCCCTATACCTACTTGAACTGAAATTAATTTGGTGCGACAGCGCCCCCTACAGATTTTTTATGCGAGGTCAAATGTTTAGTTTTGCGAAATTTTACTAAATTTTACACAAAATTCCATTTTGGCATCCCGATCAAAAAAGTCAATGAGACCCATGTCATAATTGTTATGGTTTTGCCGTAGCGATGACAGAAACCTCCCATGTTATTCCAATGGGGAAATCGCCAGATCTCTGAAATTCGAACATGGTGAAACTTTATACTTTCACAAACTCCTCCTAGGGCCTTAGCCCTATTAAACTGAAATTTGGTGAGACTCAGGGGTGGACCATCAAAAGTTATCCACATTTTTATTCAGAGTCAAGGACATTTTGCCAGGAATTCAAAATAAAATTTGCTTTTTGAATGGTAAAGCAATGGAGAGAAGATGTGACAGCGTCACGGATTCAGCAGTAGGTGTAATAAAAGGACAATTGGGGCGCGTTAGCGCCCCCTCCTCTTGCGGCGGGGCGGCGAGGGCCGATCATTGCCGCTTGCAGATTGAAAACCACACTGTAAAACATGTGCAGTAAGTAGTTTTGGTATTGCCGAAAATATATATCATGAGAAGAAAGTAGAAGTGACGTTACTCTAAAATAATATTACTCATATTGTGAGCCAAAGAAGTCAGAGAAAAGAAGTATTTGGAGAAACTACTACTTAAGTATTGAGTATGGGTGCAAACTGCATTTGAAAATCTGATTTATAAGTTAATGTAATCAGAAAGACAAAACATGAACACATGCATATATTACAAAGAGTAGAGACAAAAATGGCACAAACTAAACCCAATCTGGAGGTAAGGTTTAAGAATGTTTAAATCATGTCACACTAAATATTACTAAAAATAGCCAAATAGCAGACCCTCCAGCAGAAAAAAAAGTTTTGTATAGTGCACCTTTAAAAATGAACTCTGTTATTTAACTACTCTATGTTATTCTGTACAGTTTGGTTTGATTCATCGCCAATCAATTTGAGTCGGATTTGTAAAGTTAGAACTGTAAATGTAGGTTACACAGCCACGAATGGACATTTAATCAGGATGTGGAAGAAATTGGTGGGACAGCGTTACATAACAAATGCAGTATATACCCAAACAGAACATGGCGACCTAAGGCTGCCCTAGATCTGAAAACAACCGATGTGATATAACATTTGATTTGAATGTGATCAAAACAAATGGGAAGTGTTTCATTCATCCAAAAATATGCATTATTTTGGATAAATAAGCAATAAATCAGTGTAATCCCTCAACTTTCTTTAAGTCACACATGACAACCATGGGATTACAACACTGACTTTACTGCCCCCTTGTGGATTAGAAGGACACAATACAAATGAAAAGTACTTTTGCACACTTGCAATAATAGTCATAATAAATATAGCCACATGCAGCAATGAGCTTTACATAGATTGGCCCTCGCCGTGGCGCTGCCGCACCGCAACAGGAGGGGGCGCTATCATCCCCTAATCTTCCTCTTTTATTACACCTACTGCCGAATCTGTGGCGCAATCTCGTCTTCTTTCCTTTGCTTTACAAATATAGGTGTTATTGTGTTCTGAAAATGTCAATATTTTGAGAAAAGTTTGCAACTGTAATACTAAAGGAAAATTTTGAAAACTTTTGGACCAATGTTTAGGTTAATCGGGCTAACACCCTAGGAGTTTGTAAAAGTATAAAGTGTCGGCGTAATCCCTCATTCGTCCAGGCGTGTTCCATAGTAGAAAAAGCTTCAGTTGTAGTCATCTGGACTCAGTTAGAAAAAATAATATATTTTTTCTAACTGAGTCCAGATGACTACAACTGAAGCTTTTTCTACAAAAGTATAAAGTGTAAACAAGTTAATATTTCAGAGGTTTTTGATTTTCCCATTGGAATAACATGGGAGGTTTCGGTCATCGCTACGACTACACCGTAAGAAATGTCATAAGAAATATAACATGGGTGTCATTGGCATTTTCTATCGGGACGCCAAAGTGCAAATTTGTGCAAATTTCAAAAAAATTAGAAAAACTATATTTACTAAAAAAAAATAACTGTAAAAAAAAAGAATGAATTTCCCTTAAGATGGTTTAAGTCAAAGAGTTTAACAACTGCTGCAATTTGGACTTTGTATGTGCAAATGGTAGCAAATTTAAAATTTGGAAAATTCTGGCTATATTTTGCGGTTTCGCTGCACATATATCGTTAAAAGTATCAAAATAAGTTGGATAACTTCTGATACCAAACTTCTCAACACCATTTTCACAACATTTCTGCTTTTTCAGGCAAACGCCCTTGGAGGAGTTTGTAGTACTGTTTTAAACTTTTAAACTGCTGAGTCATGCTTAGCTAAATGTTATCCAATATGGCAGACATTTGGTTGGGCGGACGGTCGTGCCGTAATCATATTTTTTACGTCACTGTTTTATGTAAAGAAATTTATAGAATAATTTGTTTTATCCAACTGAAATAAACTCTTTCTCTCTCTCACACTATCTGCCTCTGTGCACAATTTAATTATTCTACAATCAGATTTATTCATCCCATTTCCCATAACTTAATACATTTTGTACATTTGGGGGGGCTGACGCACAAAGCTTTTGAAGGTTTAAATCCCCAGTATCCCAGAATGCCTCAAGGTAGAAAAATCCACTACCCTGGTCTACAGTGCTTGAAGTTTTTACACAGCACATAATTCTTTTAACTTTCAACTGGAAACAGCATTTTCCAATCTGCACCTACATTTTCGTGTTCAATCAACTCGCTTTTGAATATTGTGTCCAGATTCGTGAGAACTCAAATGAAACAAGTTTGTGAACTGAATGAGCTGGCAACACCTCACTCTCACTATCATTGAGAGTTGACATTCAGTCTAATTTTGATTTAATATGAATCAAAATATAACAGTTTTGTTGTCATATAGGCGTAAACTGACTACTATTTTCAATCTTCTTCTTCTTCTTCTTCTTCTTCTTCTTCTTCTTCTTCTTCTTCTTCTTCTTCTTCTTCTTCTTCTTCTTCTTCTTCTTCTTGCAGAGTGAGGCTGGCGGTATGGTTTTCAGCCAGGTAGGAAATGCGAAGGCGCGGCTTGCGGGGGTTGGTGATCTGCGTGTGAGCCCGTCGGTGGCTTTGTCTGCTAGAGCTCCGTGGAAGTTTGTCCCGGCTCCTGTTGATGTTAGCTTGTATGGCAAGCTTAGAGGAGTCGCTGGGAGGGCACCGCAGTTTGCCGTTCAAGCGCTCATCGATAAGCACTCAGGTGATGTGTTTATTTATACCGACGGGTCTAGGGATCCTGAGAGTGGGCGTACTGGCGCCGCTTATTTTGTGCCTGACCTGGGGCTAGCGGTCAAGAAGAGGTTGACAGATCGCCTTTCTGTTTTCACGTCGGAACTTATAGCGATACGGTTGGCGTTGGAATGGGCGGAATCTGCTTTGCAGTGTTGCGGCATTGTGGTGGCCTCTGACAGCCTTTCTGCATTGCAAAGCATTAAATCTGGGAAATCGGATTGCAGACAGGATGTGTTGAATGGCATCTTCTGTCTGATGCTCTCCCTGTCCAGGAAGGATGTGAGGGTTTCCTTCATTTGGGTCCCTGCGCATGTGGGGGTGGATGGTAACGAAATGGCTGATGCACTGGCTAAACGTTCCCTTCGGCGGCCATCAATTGATGTGGCGGTTGAGTTGGGCAAGTCTGAAATCAAGCCCGTTATCAAGAGTCATGTGGTCGGCCTTTGGCAGGAATTTTGGAGCCACTGTGTTACTGGACGGCATCTCTATCACATACAGGGTAGTGTGGGTCCTTGCGGGTCTATGGGCAGGAACGCGTGGGAGGAAAGGGCCTTCGCCCGCATGAGGATTGGCCATACTGGACTCAATTGGTCACTGAGTAGGATAGGCAAACATCCGACCGGTCTGTGTGGTCACTGTCGGGTGCCAGAGACTGTCGAGCATGTGCTGATTTGCTGTGAGGCTTATGATAGGGAAAGGGCCGGGTTGGCCTTGTGGTTTCGGAATAATGGGCGGGAGTTCAATCTGCGGAACGTTCTGGCGATCCAGTCACAGGGTTTGTGTCAGGCTGTGGTTGCTTACTTATGTAGCACAGGGCTGGGTAAACGTTTATAGAGGTGGGGGGTGTTGGAGACTGAGCCGAGGATGAGGAGCAAGAGGATGTTCTAACGCGCTTGGACTTCATGGGCCTAGAAACGCCAAAGTGATGGAAGAAGGACTTCTAAAGGATAAAACGACAAAGACGTCCCATGACCTCATGGGCTTTGTAAAACAACAAAGACGTCCCATGATCTCATGGGCTTTGTACTTCCAAAGCACCGAACGTCAAAGAGGGCGAGGAAGGTGAAGAAGAGTCTCCCTGGAATAAAGCCGGTTGGTCTCTGACACAACAACTATTCTAGTCACAAAAACACATCATGACCTCATGGGCTTTGTAACGCCAAAGCAATGGGAGGAGTACTTTTACGGACTACGACAGAGTCTGAGGACTACGAAACGTCTGAGGAATAAAGTCTGGCGGTAATGCAACACTCGGATGCCAACCGCCATAAAACAACAACAACAACAACAACAACAACAACAACAACAACAACATCTTCTTCTTCTTCTTCTTCTTCTTCTTCTTCTTCTTAGCGGCTGGTTTCCAAGTTAGACGACCCCCCCTCATGTCCGTAACCGGGGTTAGACGGCATCTCTATCACATACAAAGTAGTGTTGGTCCATGCAGATCCATGGGCAGGAACGCGAGGGAGGAAAGGGCCTTTGCTCACATGAGGATGGGCCACACTGGACTCAGCAGCTCACTGAGTAGGACAGGCAAACATCCGACCGGTCTGTGTAATCCCTGTCAGGAGCCAGAGACGGTCGAGCACGTGCTGATTCGGTGTGCGGCCTATGAAAGAGAAAAGACCGGGTTGGCCTTGTGGTTTCAGAATAATAGGCGGGAATTCAATTTGCGGAATGTTCTTACATTTCAGTCAGATGGACTGTGTAGGGCTGTAGTTGCCTACTTATATAACACAGGGTTGGGTGGACGTTTATAGAGTTGGGGTGTGTTGAGCTGCTGTGGTGGGTGGCGGTGGTGTGGTGCTTGGATGCCGGCCGCTGTGGAGTGCAGAGAAGGAGGAAGAAAAAGAGGATCTCATGTGTTTGGAATTTGTGGGCTTGGAACTCATGTGCTTTGAACTGGAGAATGAAGTCAAAAGAATAAAGACTAAAGTCTGGCGGTAATGTAACGCTTGGATACCAACCGCCATAAAACGTCTGAGGAATAAAGTCTGGCGGTAATGCAACAATTGGATGCCAACCGCCATAAAACAACAACAACAACAACATCTCCGATTTTATGAGGCCAGCAGAAGGTCGTTCCTGAGTATTTATCGGGCTATCATGAGGGCAGATATTGATTAAGGCTGTATAACCTACATGTCTGCGGCTGAGACTAACTTGAAGATGCTTGATGTGGAGCAAGCCCAGGCCTTGCGCATCTGCTGTAGGGCTTTTAGGACCTCTCCTGTCTTGGCGCTGCAGGTTGAGTTGGGGGAATTGCCGTTACGGCTCCGGAGGCTAGAACTTCTGTTGGCTTACAGGGGGAATGTGCAAGGTCATACAAGCTCGCACCCGGTAAGGGAATTTCTCAGGGATGATGGGGGACAAAATGAGGCTTGCTGGGGTTGGTGAGCTAAGTGTGAGCCCTTCGGTGGCTTTGTCTACTATAGCTTCTTGGAAGTTTGTTCCGGCTCCTGTTGATATTAGCTTGCATAGCTGGGAGTCACTGGGAGGGCACCGCAGTTTGTTGTTCAAGAGCTCATCGACGGGCACTCGGGATTGGATCCTGAGAGTGGGCGTACCGACTCTGCTTATTTCGTGCCTGACCTGGAGCTGGTGGTCAAGAAGAGGTTGACAGATCGCCTTTCTGTTTTCACATCGGAACTTATAGCAATACGGTTAGCATTGGAATGGGCGGAATCTACTTTAAAGTGTTGCGGCATTGTGGTGGCCTCTGACAGTCTTTCTGCATTGCTAGGCATTCAATCTGGGAAGTCGGATTGCAGACAGCATGTGTTGAATGGCATCTTCTGTCTGATACTCTCCCTGTCCAGGAAGGATGTGAGGGTTTCCTTCATTTCGGTTCTTGCGCATGTGGGGGTGGATGGTAACGAAATGGCTGATTCGCTGGCTAAACGTTCCCTTAGGCGGCCATCAATCGATGTGGTGGTTGAGTTAAAGGCGCAATGGACAATTTTTCAGCGATTTGAGAACAAAGGCGGAAGTGCGCAAGCGCACTCCCCTGTGCAGACTGATACAACACACATGTCCGTTTGTTTATTAGCGCGACGGATCACATCGCATCTCTCGTCTCCCGTAGATTTTCGTCTCTTATGAGCCAGCTCAAGCTGTCTTTCTCCGTCTTAATTTTGTTCCGTACACTGAAGGAACTATATTATGATAGATCAATGCGCTTAGACACGCGGAAATGTGCTGCTCGTGGGGACGAGCTGCACGCGGCTGCAGGTGAGCAGTAGGTGCGTTTTAAGATAAGATAAGATTTTATGATTGATACGTGGCAGGACTAATCGGCAGTCCACGCCACGAGGAAATGAGACTCAGATTTGGGTCAAAATATCGTCCATTCAACCTTTAAGCAAATCTGAAATCAAGCCTATTATCAAGAGTCACGTGTACGGCCTTTGGCAAGAATTTTGGAGCCATTGTGATACTAGACGGCATCTCTATCACATACAGGGTAGTGTTGGTCCATGCAGATCCATGGGCAGGAACGCGAGGGATGAAAGGGCCTTTGCTCACATGAGGATGGGCCACACTGGACTCAATTGGTCACTGAGTAGGACAGGCAAACATCCGACCGGTCTGTGTAATCACTGTCAGGTGCCAGAGACGGTCGAGCACGTGCTGATTCGCTGTGCGGCTTATGAAAGAGAAAGGACCGGGTTGGCCTTGTGGTTTCGGAATAATGGGCGGGAGTTCAATCTGCGGAATATTCTTACGTTCCAGTCACAGGGTTTCTGTGAGGCTGTAGTTGCTTACTTATAGCACAGGGTTGGGTAAACGTTTATAGAGTTGGGGTGTGTTGGAGACTGTGCCGAGGATGAGGAGCAAGAGGATGTTCTAACATACTTTGAAATCATGGGCTTTGAAACACCAAAGTAATGGAAGAACTTCTAAAGAATACAACGTAATGTAACACTTGGATAAGGAACAAAGTCTGGCGGATAACAATAGCAACAACAGTCTAAGGAATAAAGTCTGGCGGTAATGCAACACTCGGATGCCAACCGCCATAAAACAACAACAACAACAACTACGAAAAGTCTGAGGAATAAAGTCTGGCGGTAATGCAACAATTGGATGCCAACCGCCATAAAACAACAACAACAACAACAACAAAGTCTGGCGGTAATGCAACACTCGGATGCCAATTACCATAAAACAGCAACAACAGCAACAACAACAACAACTCTGGAAAATGAAGTCTGAAGAATAAAGTCTGGCGGTAATGCAACACTCGGATGCCAATTACCATAAAACAGCAACAACAGCAACAACAACAACAACAACAACTCTGGAAAATGAAGTCTGAAGAATAAAGTCTGGCGGTAATGCAACACTCGGATGCCAATTACCATAAAACAGCAACAACAGCAACAACAACAACAACAACAACTCTGGAAAATGAAGTCTGAAGAATAAAGTCTGCCGGTAATGCAACACTCGGATGCCAATTACCATAAAACAGCAACAACAGCAACAACAACAACAACAACAACAACTCTGGAAAATGAAGTCTGAAGAATAAAGTCTGGCGGTAATGCAACACTTGGATGCCAACCGCCATAAAACAACAACAACCAAAGAAGAAGAACAACAACAACACTCATTCACGAGTTGAGTTCAGTCAAGTGTGTTCAGTCAAATGTCTTTTCTGTCAAACACAGGTGAGTTAGTCCTCAACTTTTTCCAAAAACTGGTTTCCATGAACTCAACTCAACTCAACATGAAGCGGGTCTCAGATGCCTCAGACGTGGATGCCAGTGCCCAGAGTACAAGAGCCACAGAAACACCTGTAGAATGCATGTGTAGGAAGAGAAGGAGGCTCCTCGGAGATGAGGCTGCAGGAGACACCCAGGATCCAGCCACAGCCGAGAGCCAGATGAAGACTAAAGCTGAACTTCAAGAACATCTACATAGGAACAACTATCTGGAGCAAAAGGTGGAAAACCTTGAGAAGAATTTGACTGAACAGCTCGAACAGCACCAGAACGTTCTGGCCCAAAAGGGACAGCTGGAACAGCTTGCTTTGGTCAAAGGAGAGAAAAAGCTGAAGGTAGAGGAACAAGAGGCCTCCCTTGCTCAATCAGAAGAGAAGTTGGCAGAGACTCAAATCATAAGTGAGAACCTTGAACATTGTCTTCTCAAGGAGCTAATAGAAAAGGGAACAACGGTGCATATGGCTCAGTATCAGGGCGAGATGAAGACTAAGGATGCACATGACGCCTACGCTGCTCTATCAGAACTTCAAGAGGAGCTCAGTGCCAGAGCCAATCTTGCACAGCAGTTAAATCGAGAAAAAGAGGCGAGCACTGAGGAACAGTGTAGGCTGAAGGATATTGTGGAGGAACATGAACACCACGTTGCTCGTTTAGAAAGTACCATCGAAAGACTTGAAGAGAAGGTCAGGGTCAAAAACCATCTCATACAACAGTTAGAAAAAGAAAAACAGGTTTTAGAAGAGTTCTCTTTTGCGATAACGAGACTTTACCTCGATCAGGTCAGAGACACCTTAGATAAATTTGACGAGACAGTGAGGGAGATGGATGACCTGGTGAAGTGTTGCACCCCCACAAGGGCTGCTGGAGAGAATAATGAAGGGGCGCCGTTGACGGACATTAGCTGAGGCGAAGGTGTGTGCCCCCCAAACTTTACAAATATCGGTGTTATCGTCCTGGGCTGTGCTCTGGACTCGGTGCAGGAGGTGGGGGACAGAAGGGTCCTGGCTAAACTCACATCTATGCTGGACCATGAGTGTCGCCCCCTGCAGGACACTCTGTCCGCTCTGGAGAGCAGCTTCAGTGAGAGACTGATCCATCTGTGTGAAGGAGAGGTTTCACAGGTCTTTCCTTCCTGCTGCTGTCAGACTGTATAACAAACACTGCTAGCCCTGAACACATGCAATACTTGACATACTTGACTGACTTAATCATGTGCAATACCGTCATATTCATGTGCAATTACTGTCATACTCACAAGCAATTAAGACCATATTCATGTGCATATAACTGATGTAAATAACAGTGTTTACTTACCATTAGTATTAGTATTATTTAGTCTTATGCAAGCTATTTTTACTTTACTTTATTTTATTTTAATCTTTTTATTTTATTTTCCCCCTCCATTTCCTATTAAGATATGAGAGGAGTTTTGTTAATACGAGTTTTTTGTTTTGTTTATAAGAGTTCTTCAATTAAGAGTTAAGAGTTACTTCCTATAAGTTATCTGTCCTTTCCCTCTGTATCTACTGCGTTGTAACACCGAAATTTCCCCATGTGTGGACAATAAAGGATTATCTTATCCTATTGTATTTTTCTTGCACAACAAATTATATCTTTTTTCTCATTTAGAACCTATCCAATTACCGCATTAATTTCTGGCATAATTGTGGTCATAGCTCATCCATTGGTCTTGAGCTATGACCACAATCATGCCAGAAATAGTTTTGTGTCTATGAATATTTATACATTTTTTATTTGGACCAATTATTATTATTGCAGTGTGTCGGTGTAATCCCTCATTCGTCCAGGCGTGTTCCATAGTAGAAAAAGCTTCAGTTGTAGTCATCTGGACTCAGTTTGAAAAAGTAGACGTTTCGACTCTCATCCAAGAGTCATTGTCAATAACAGAATTTAGGTCGAGAACTCCGATATTAATACTGTTCTGTGGTAAGACCCGCCCATTGGGAGGAGCCTTCCTGAAGTAGAAAGAGTTGTTGGTTTCAACAGAAACTCCCCCCTTGTATCTACCGAGCTAGCCTATTCAGAATCTTAATGGGCTGTTAAAACCTCTTTGTCTTAGTGAGACCCTGGCTCAACCACCCTGAGTACCTGATTAGCATTTGAATTCCCTGGTCCTTTACCTTTCCAGGGGTTCAGTAACCCATTATAGATAACAGGAAGATTAAACCTAAGCCCTCCATTTCTGTTTAAAGAAGGTCTTTCTTTTTTTTTTTTTTTTTTAACAAAAATAGCTTCCTTGACTCCTCTTTCAAACCATCTTTTCTCCCTGCTTAAAACCTTCACCTCACCGTCTTCAAACGAGTGATTAGAGGCTTCAAGATGGAGATGCACGGCACTCTGTGGACCTGAACTAGTATTTCTTCTGTGCTGATAAAGCCTCTTGTGTAGAGGCTGTTTCGTCTCACCTATGTAACGTTCTTTACAACTTTCTTCACTGCATTGGATCGAATAAACTACATTGCTCTGTTTTTGAGTCGGCAATTTGTCCTTTGGGTGAACCAGTTTTTGTCTTAAAGTGTTGCCTGGTTTAAAATAAACAGGGACTTCGTGTTGTCTAAAAATTCTCTGCAGTTTTTCCGACAGGCCAGACACATAAGGGATAGAGACACCCTTCCTTCTCTGTTCAGTTTCCCTTTTGTCCTGCTTCTTGGTTCTCTTCACTCTGTTGAGAGCCCAAGCGGGGTAACCACAGGCTGAGAGGGCATTACGGACATGTTTTTCCTCTTTCTTCTTGCCCTCTGAGCTGGTGGGCACACCTTGAGCTCTGTGTTGTAAGGTTCTGATCACCCCCAGCTTGTGCTGTAGTGGGTGGTTGGAACCAAAGAGCAGATACTGGTCCGTGTGTGTAGGTTTCCTATATACTTCTATTTGGAGTTTCCCGTCCTCTCCTCTGATCGTGGCACAATCAAGAAAGGCCAAGCGATTCTCCTTAGCGTCTTCTCTTGTAAACCTGATATGTGGGTCCACAGCATTGATGTGATCAGAGAAGGTTTCCAGCTCTTGTTTCTTGATTGTTACAAAAGTATCATCGACATAGCGGAGCCACAGTTTTGGGGCTATGCCTGAGAATGAGGACAGTGCCTTCTTCTCAAAGTGCTCCATGTACAGGTTGGCCACTATGGGAGAGACGGGCGAGCCCATGGCACAGCCATGAATCTGTCTGTAAAATTGTCCCCGGAATTGAAAGTAAGTGGTGTTCAGACAGATGTCCAACAGTTTACATATGTGTTCAGGTTTCAGTTTGGTCCTTTCCTGTAGGGTGGTGTCTTCCTGCAGTCTGGTCCTCACCGCTGCTACTGCATCAGAGGTCGGGATGCAGGTGAACAGGGACACAACATCATATGAAACCATGAGGTCATCTGGGTCCAGTTGGAGATGTTTCACTTTATCCACAAAGTTGTGCGTGTTTTCCACATGATGTACCGAATTCCCCACAAGCGGAGCCAATATAGTTGTTAAATGCTTGGCCACATTGTAGGTGATAGAATCTGTGCTGCACACTATGGGTCTGAGTGGAACCTCCTTTTTGTGTATTTTTGGAAGGCCATAAATGCAAGGCATGGCTTCACCAGGATACAGTCTGTAATACAGAGGCCGGTCTATCGCTTCCTCTTTTTCCAGCCTTTGTAAACAGTCTATCACTTTCTTCTTGTAACCACTGGTCGGATCTCTTTTCAAGCGCTCGTATGTGGTCGTGTCCTCGAGGAGGGTGTGGACTTTGGCTTCGTAATCAGCTGCGTTGAGAATCACAGTGCAACGTCCCTTGTCTGCTGGGAGGATGTTGATGCTATGATCTTTTTCCAGTGCTGAAAGTGCTTTTCTCTCTTCAGCTGTGATATTTGAAGGCGGTGGTTTGGCACTCTTCAGGGTCGCTGTGACACGTAACCTCAGGTCTGCAGCCTCCGATTCAGTCATTTTGTTGTTTCTAATTGCCGTTTCAGTGGCTGTGATGTAGTCCTCTGTAGGGATGTGTTTAGAGGTGACAGAAAAGTTGAGCCCTTTAGAGAGCACCTCCTTTTCTGCCTGTGTCAGAACACGATCTGATAGGTTCTTAACCCAATTGTTTTTGCTGGTCGCTAATTTGTCTGTCTCAGTCCTAATGTCTAGCTCGACCTCACCTGCATTCTTTTTGTTCAAAAGAATGTTGAACTTCTTGATTTGGCGTTCTTTGCTCTTCCTGTGCTGTGCTTCTTGTGCTGTCTGTGTAAACTCCAGCACTCTTTTGAAAGCTTCTTCAGGGAGTATGCTGGTTAATTTCTCCTGTAAAGTTCCTGTTCTGCCTTTCAATTTATCAATTCTGACGTTGTTTTCCTGGATCCTTTCACTGAGCATCTGCATAAGGCTCCTTCTCCAAATCTTCTCTGCTCTGTGTCCTCTGACCGGTGATTTGATCTGCAGGCTCTTCGGGATCATGTTGTTCTGTCTGCATCTAAGATTGAACCTCAAGTGATTCCTGTTGTCTGCTAGTTTCCTGGCTACAGATTCGAGTTCCCGAACTAAATCCAAGGTTTTAGGCCCAAAATTCTTGGAAATATGTCGGTGTAATCCCTCATTCGTCCAGGCGTGTTCCATAGTAGAAAAAACTTCAGTTGTAGTCATCTGGACTCAGTTTGAAAAAGTAGACGTTTCGACTCTCATCCAAGAGTCATTGTCAATAACAGAATTTAGGTCGAGAACTCCGATATTAATACTGTTCTGTGGTAAGACCCGCCCATTGGGAGGAGCCTTCCTGAAGTAGAAAGAGTTGTTGGTTTCAACAGAAACTCCCCCCTTGTATCTACCGAGCTAGCCTATTCAGAATCCAACTGGACCCAGATGACCTCATGGTTTCATATGATGTTGTGTCCCTGTTCACCTGCATCCCGACCTCTGATGCAGTAGCAGCGGTGAGGACCAGACTGCAGGAAGACACCACCCTACAGGAAAGGACCAAACTGACAGATTCATGGCTGTGCCATGGGCTCGCCCGTCTCTCCCATAGTGGCCAACCTGTACATGGAGCACTTTGAGAAGAAGGCACTGTCCTCATTCTCAGGCATAGCCCCAAAACTGTGGCTCCGCTATGTCGATGATACTTTTGTAACAATCAAGAAACAAGAGCTGGAAACCTTCTCTAATCACATCAATGCTGTGGACCCACATATCAGGTTTACAAGAGAAGACGCTAAGGAGAATCGCTTGGCCTTTCTTGATTGTGCCACGATCAGAGGAGAGGACGGGAAACTCCAAATAGAAGTATATAGGAAACCTACACACACGGACCAGTATCTGCTCTTTGGTTCCAACCACCCACTACAGCACAAGCTGGGGGTGATCAGAACCTTACAACACAGAGCTCAAGGTGTGCCCACCAGCTCAGAGGGCAAGAAGAAAGAGGAAAAACATGTCCGTAATGCCCTCTCAGCCTGTGGTTACCCCGCTTGGGCTCTCAACAGAGTGAAGAGAACCAAGAAGCAGGACAAAAGGGAAACTGAACAGAGAAGGAAGGGTGTCTCTATCCCTTATGTGTCTGGCCTGTCGGAAAAACTGCAGAGAATTTTTAGACAACACGAAGTCCCTGTTTATTTTAAACCAGGCAACACTTTAAGACAAAAACTGGTTCACCCAAAGGACAAATTGCCGACTCAAAAACAGAGCAATGTAGTTTATTCGATCCAATGCAGTGAAGAAAGCTGTAAAGAACGTTACATAGGTGAGACGAAACAGCCTCTACACAAGAGGCTTTATCAGCACAGAAGAAATACTAGTTCAGGTCCACAGAGTGCCGTGCATCTCCATCTTGAAGCCTCTAATCACTCGTTTGAAGACGGTGAGGTGAAGGTTTTAAGCAGGGAGAAAAGATGGTTTGAAAGAGGAGTCAAGGAAGCTATTTTTGTTAAAAAAAAAAAAAAAAAGAAAGACCTTCTTTAAACAGAAATGGAGGGCTTAGGTTTAATCTTCCTGTTATCTATAATGGGTTACTGAACCCCTGGAAAGGTAAAGGACCAGGGAATTCAAATGCTAATCAGGTACTCAGGGTGGTTGAGCCAGGGTCTCACAAAGACAAAGAGGATTCTAATAGCCCATTAAGATTCTGAATAGGCTAGCTCGGTAGATACAAGGGGGGAGTTTCTGTTGAAACCAACAACTCTTTCTACTTCAGGAAGGCTCCTCCCAATGGGCGGGTCTTACCACAGAACAGTATTAATATCGGAGTTCTCGACCTAAATTCTGTTATTGACAATGACTCTTGGATGAGAGACGAAACGTCTACTTTTTCAAACTGAGTCCAGATGACCAGATGACTACAACTGAAGCTTTTTCTATTATTGCAGTGTGTATATATATATATATATATATATATATATATATATATATATTGCACTTTTCCACCTTCAAGGCACTCAAAGTGAATATGTGAACGTATCATTGTTTATTATTATTAATCCAAAGTAATTATAGCCATTGAATTAGTAAAGTTAGTTATGTTTAGATTTATTTTAGTAATTTTTGAATTTTATTTTTACTTTTATGGTAGTCAAATAGGGCCTTCCTTGTCAGAAAAGCTTTATTGCCATTGCCAATCAACAAAATTCACAAACACAAGAACTTGCCTTGGTGAGTCGGTGCAGCATAAATCAATGAACAATAACAGAGCAACATATATATAATCAAAAACTATTTAAATCTACTATAGGATAAAAAATAAAAAGAAAGACATTGTGAAGTAAAAAACAACAACAGCTACAACAAAAAAAAAACATTTTCTATATTTTGAACCTTTTTGGGAGATCTGCCAAAAAAATCTAAAATCTAATAAAAATAAAAATAAAAATAAAAATAAAAATAAAAATAAATATTCCAACAGCTTCCTCGTGTGTTCGAGTGAAGCATTGCACTGGGGCAATGTAACTGGGCGCGTGTAACTGAAAGCTGCAGCCCGTTCTGTGGGCGTGGTCAGTGGGCGGACCTTCACCTCAGTGTTTTTGCAGGTACAGTTTTCAAAGCAGTGAATCCAGAGCATGAGAGGAGTTTGTAGAAGCTCCTGCAGCTGGACCAGAGTCAGGGAGAGTACATTAATGAGCCAGGGGAGATGTGACCTACGCAAACATGTGCAGCTTTGGGACTCACGCTTTTATGTTGCTTGTGATTGTTTTGGGAGTTAATGGAGGTAAGAAACTAATCAATTCTGCTTAAAAGTTATAATACTGTGATGCTGCATTGAGTGATTAAACTGTCAGAAAAACAATGATATCCAAACCAAGAAAAAGACTAAAAGTGTAGCTTTACAATGTGCTATAACTATTACCTTTAATTATCCTTTGACATAAAAACTGCCCTTTAGTCAACTTTAATCTGGACTAAATATGCTCGGTTTCTTTGTCAAACTATACATATTATGGTGTGTTTTACCAGAGTTTCATAGCACTTCAGTGAATCAGTTATACTATGCTATATCAATTGTATTTAATGATTCAAATGATTCAAAAGCACATTTAGCACTTTTGAAAAACAGTACTGCTGTGACTGCTGCGTTTATTAGTATCATTGCACCTGCCTTGTACATGAATTAACAGCAGAGGTGTCTGTGACAGTAGGAAGATTATTTTATTAATCCAATGTTCACTGCTCACATGAGACAGATTATGTATAGACAGTTAATCTCAGAGCAGAGGCATGCTGGGAGAAGCTGCTGACTTGCTACTTATATTAAACTCCACTAGAATGAACTGAACATGATGCAAACATGGAGATAAAATATAACATTGATTTTACATATTTATAATGAATAAATATAATTCATGTTTCTTATGGTGTTATTATATATACATATTGTTTATTTAATGGCAAATCATCATTATGTTTATAAATGAACATCAAAGCTATTTTGTATTTATTTCCATGTATTTATATATCTATGTAGTATTCAAGAACAAATACAAACAAAAATAAGACACAGAAACAGAACACAAAGTATGAAGAAAATGTCCTATTTGTAGCAGTTTTGTGAATATGTGCATTTTAGTTATTATTTGTTTCCATTTGATAAAAGTTGATTGTTATTTGAGCCCAGTATTTACAGCTGGTTCATTCATTTCTTTCTGATAGCGTTCTTTTTCCCTACTATTGACATTCTTTTCAAAACTATTTAAGTGCTCGTACGATCAATGTGCGCAATCAACTACTATTAGTAATAAGAGAAGTTGTTGGGCTGCACAATAAATCACAATCAAAATCTCAGTTGAATTTGAATAATCCAATGTCCGCAAAGGACAAAATATCCTGTCTTTTTATAGGACAAATCTGGCTGCAGCTGTAGTTTAGACCTCTACAAAGTTCTTGTATTCATTTTTTCCTGAAATCAAATATTTTCTCTAATTTTACTGCTCCTGGAGTCGGGCCAAAGCTGCGCAGCTGTATTCGTGCGTTAGACATTTAGCTCTGAGCGTTTCTTTTTCTGAGCTGTTACAAAACCTCCAGTCGGTGTCATTTGGTCAGGGTTGATTACCATCCAGTGACCCAAAACAGAGTGCATTAGCTCTCATTTATTGACGTACTTTAATTCAGACGCTGTTAAGGACAAATCTGACACAATATCGACCAACAACTGTCAATATCTATGAACGGAAGGTTTTAGAGTTTCCGCTCAGGTCATTTGAGTCTAAATACCAGCATTTACTGGTCTAATAATGCACAAAAAAGAGTCTTTCCTCCAATTGCATTGAATATACTTTAGCTTTGACATGTTAAAACCACTTTTCTCTGGATATTTCTTCAGTGTCGTTCTACGGTGACGGTTACATCCACCTGCGCACGCTCGAGTCCTCGGTTCAAACCACGGTGCACGTCAGATTCAGGACCTCATCTGGGACAGGACTGCTGTTTGTGGCGGCGGGGCACGGGGACTTTCTACTGGTGGAGCTCATCTCGGGGCGTCTGCAGGTATTGCAGAAATCACTCATCGAAAGAGCACATTATTTTAAGGGTTAGACTTGATTTGAGATGCAGAAAATACCCAAAAAGGGTTTTCAATCAGCAGATCTTAAAACATACAGTGAAATGTAAATGTGTTAACAGTTCTAGCGCAGACAAATGTCATATATACTGTATTTTTCGGACTATAAGTCGCACCGAAGTATAAGTCGCACCAGCCAAAAAATGCATAATAGAAAAGAAAAAACATATATAAGTTGCACTGGAGTATGAAATGCAGTTGCAAGAGTGAAAATAACTATATCACATACAAAAATAAATTGATTTGATTTGATTTGATATAAGTCACTCCGGAGTATAAGTATAAGTATAAATATAAGTCACACCTCGGCCAAAACTATGAAAAAAGGTGCAACTTAAAGTCTGGAAAATATGGTATATATACATTATACAAATCTGTTATACGTACATTTTCATCTGGACTTGCTTCATTGCATTTCTGGTCAGATGCTTGATGACATTTTGTTGCTTTTTCAGGTGTAATGTCCAGTTGAATCTAATCTAAAGTGGAACAGTGAAACAATATTTAAATTAACCTGTCCATCTGTTTCAAAGATCTGCCACTTTAACAGATAATACATTTCATAATATTTGTCCAGCATTCGTTTTTTTATAAACATATTTGTTTTGCTGTCTCATATTTTAATAACCAAAACCTGCCAATATGCTTTATGTCAAATTGCCAAGAGGAAGTGATATGAGTAAAAGTTAAGAGTATTTGTCCCCGGGCCCATTGCGTCTCATATGAAGGTATTTATTAGTATGAGAAGGGCCAGAGGGGGGCGCCGCGCACACGAGCTCGTGGCAGGAAAAGAAACCCTGTGGCATCGAGTTCTTTTCAGAACAAGTTTGTTCTTGACTTGGGTTTGGAGTGGCTGGAAATAGCTGATGTTAGTTCACTTCTGGAAGGATCAGAGTTTCCTTTTATCTACTGCTGTGTGTTGTGTATGGCAAGGGTTTGGTTGCAGCACATATGCAGCTTTGTGCATATGCTTTTGTGACTATGATGTGATTGTAATTATCGCTCAAATCAGTAACAAAAATGGTCCAAAAGACAATGATGATTGATTATTGCCTCTCGTTCTGCCTAAAACCGGCCGTAGAAAACTCATCTTCAAACATAAAACACTTAATCGAGATGAGACGAGACACAATTTCCACGAGACAAGAAACGAGATTGTGTCCACAAGATTTGGACAAACTTGATAATAATTAAATGTTGCAATTCAGTTCATAATTTTGGCCTCAAAATCATGTATTTATTTAATTTCAACCCCTTTTTTGCAAATGTAAACACATCGAAAAATCTCTCTACACTTCTCTACAAGGTTCACTTTTGACTTTACATAAATAATTCCCAATAATAAACCTCAATCTTGATTTCATTTGACCCACATAGTTGTGATTGTGAATATGTTTTTTATTCCTTCTCTTTATTGTGAAACATTAGGGCCTATTCTTGACAATATGCTGAATGCCTCCTCCTGCTCTACACCCCCATTTCATTCTGCTCACTGTTCCGTCCCGTAAAACATATGGGCCAAAAAAGTTCAATTAACAATCTGATAACTGCCGACTTCGCACGACTTTGCACAAATCTTAACGGTGGAGCAGTACTTTCACAGTCTTCTCACAGTCTTCTTCTCTGTCCCGTTCAGGTCCGTCTCGATTTGGGTTCCGGCGAGCGCTCCCTTCGGTCGGAAAAGCACCTCCACCTGAGTGACCTGGCTTGGCACGCGATGCAGCTGACCCACGACCGCCACAACATCACCCTGACTGTGGACCGCAGCTCCCACGCCTACCTCCACCTGCCCGGCCCCGACCTGGAGCTCAGCGTCTCCGACGGTCTCTTCGTCGGCGACAAAGCTTGGCTCACGCACCCTTATCTTGGCAACAGCACGCTCGGATTTCGGGGCTGCATGGACGAAGTGGTTTTCAACGAGCATAACTTGCTGTCCAGCCTCAGGCCTTACTCCGGCTACAAAAGCGTTTACGAGGTTTCTCTGGGATGCAGCCTGCAGTTCTCCGCCACTGAAGAAGATCCTGTCCGTTTTTACAGCTCCAAGTCTTTCATCGCGCTTCCGCCGTGGGAGGTGCCGCAGGAGGGGGTGTTTCAATGCGAGCTGCACCCGTCCGCCAGAGAAGCGGATGGAGTCATTTTGTACAGCGTCGGCAATCGCGGCGCGTTTGTCGCCATAGAGGTCCAAAACGGTCACCTGATGGCCACAGTCGGCAGGGGGAAGGACCGAATGCAGTTGCGTTCTTTGCTGCGGCTCCAAAGCGGGTTCTCGTGGCGTCCCGTCGAGCTGCACCTGCTGCCACGCCAAATGCGCCTGAAGGTGGGCGAGGAAACAATGACGGCCAATCTCACGGCGGCGCTGCGGTCCGTTCAGCTCAAGGGGAATCTGTATGTGGGCGGTTTGAGCGAACAGGCCAGGGCGGAGGCCAGGCGGAGCGGGCAGCTCTCCGTTCAGCCAGAAGGTCAGCTCGGCTCGTTCAAAGGCTGTCTGAGAGAGATCAGAGTGAACGGACAGAAAACGGGACTCCCCAAAGCGACCATTTCAAAGGACGTGACGGTAGAATGTGAGAGGAAAGATGTGACTGCAACGACTGCAAGTCCAACGGAGTCTACGAAGACGGACGCCACGACAGCGCAGGCGCCCGGCAACGCCAAGAAGAGCCTGCAGTTTCTGGTGTTGAAGAAACTGGAGGTGGCGGAGGGAGGACGGGCCACTCTGGAACTAAAACATGTTAAGGTGATATATATTGTTGTTTTATTGCATTGTAAGGGTGATGTATCGGTTCCGATATCGGGATCGGTGACGTCAGTTTGGTCCAATATTGGTAGTGTTCAGATTCGAGGCTGTAATGATGTCATGCTGCCAGATGGGGGCGAGATTCAGCTTTTCCTTTTGATTTTGTTGTAGTTTGCCACAAAATATCTAAAAGGTAAATTCACAAATGTTGACTCTGATTCTTCATATTATCAGTTACCAGACCCATTCACAACAAAACTGTACTATTATTATTAGGCCCGAGCGCCACAAGCTGGCGAGAGGCCTATTAATCTCGTAAGGCCGTGCAAAGCACGGCTGCGAAAGTACGCACGTAGTGCGCACGAAATCGAGCGCGAAGCGCTCGCCCACTTCCAAACACTCACTAACGCACTCCTCCACTCATGCACGCCCCGTGCATACTAATTAGTAGTAGGAAAATGGAACATTACCGTTGTAAACGGGCGAAGGCCGTGCAAAAGTGCGCACTAAACGAGCACTTTACATTGAGTCATCCCCATATAAAGCACTCATTTGCGCTAAGTAGCTCACGAATATGTTCCCCATCTCTTGCATGTTCCGTGCATATAAGCATGTAATGCAAAAATTTAACATTATTACTGTATAGAGGGCCAAAAACACAAAGTGGGCGGAGCCCACTCAAAATTAACGAAAGTACCCGTCAGTGACCAGGGACCCACACCATGAGGTATAGTTTATGATATTTGAAAAATGGGAAACATTTTTTTCGCATCGGAATATTATTCTTTCTTCTTTCTTCTTCTCGGGACCAACCCCCCTATTTTTCACCCAGTGAACATTGACGAAAAGTCACAAAAATGTTCACACCTCTAAAAATCGTGCCTCTCTACATTCTGGCTATTTCCCTTTTCTAAAACAAAAAAAAATGGCGCGTCAGCGCCCCCAAATGTAACAAAAATACATTGAGAGATGGGAATTGACCCAAAAAAAAACTGATCGTAGAATCATGAAATTTGGCGCCGAGGTAGATGGAGACAAGAGAAGTAAAAAATATTATTACGGCAACGCCGTCCGCCCAACCAAATGTCGGCCATATTGCTTCAAAAATGGCTAAACATGACTTCGGAGTTTTTCCAAACGTCGTACTTTTATGAACTCCTCCCAGGGCGTTGGCCCTAAAAAGCTGAAATTTGGTGAAAATGCTACTGAGGAGTGGGACATCAAAAGTTATCCAAATTACATTGATACCTCTCACAGTCTCTGTGCCGCAAACTGTAGCAAGAATTTCAGAAATCTCCCATATTTAAAATTTCTGCCGTTTGCGCAGATAAAGTCCGAATTGCGTCAAATTAGAATCAGTTGTTAAACTCTTTGCCCTAAACCTACTTGAAGTGAAATAAATTCATTTGGCGCCACAGCGCCCCCTACAGATTTTATATGGAGGTTAAATGTTTAGTTTTGCGAAATTATATGAAATTTGACACACAACTCAATTTTGGCATCCCCATCAAAAAAGTCAATGAGACCCATGTCATAATTGTTATGGCGTTGCCGTAACGATGACCGAAACCTTTCATGTTATTCCAATGGGGAAATCGCCAGAACATGTTTACACTTTAGACTTTCACAAACTCCTCCCAGGGCGTTAGACATATTAACCTGAAATTTGGTGAGACTCATCTTCAGGACCATCAAAAGTTATCCACATTTTCATTCAAAGAGTCACGGTGTCTGTGCGGCAAAGCCGCACATTTTGCCAAGAATTCAAAATAAAATTGCTTTTTGATGGTAAAACAAAGGGGAGAAGATGTGACAGCGTCACAGATTCAGCAGTAGGCGTAATAAAAGGACAATTGGGGCGCGTTAGCGCCCCCTCCTCTTGCGGCGTGGCGGCGGTGTGGCGGCGGCGTGGCGAGGGCCGATCATTGCCGCTTGCGGCTATATTTTTTATTATTTTTCTTGTTCTTCTGCTTTTTGAGCTCTAATTTGACCCCCTGAACATGCTCAAAAACTCACCAAACTTTACCCAAAATTCAAAATCGGCGAAAAATTTTGTTTTTTCTGGGCCATTTTTTTTTTCGTAAAAAAATGGCGCGACAGCGCCACCGACAAAAGTCAAAATACATTGCGCCTATGGGAGACGCCCCAAGGTCAACTTTGTCGTAGAGCTACGAAATTCGGAACACGCATTCCTCTTGTGAGGACAAAAAACAAATATTATTGTGGCCACGCCCCCAGAATTACCCTATGCCCGCCATCTTCCTTTGAAAATGAAAACACGCTGTGTTAGCCATTTTGTTCACGTCAAACTTTGACGAACTCCTCCTAGGGCGTTTTGCCCACCGACTTCAAAATCGGCGGACGTCCTCTGGACAAGTGGGGCATCTAAAGTTATCCAATTTTTTGAGATACCTTTTACGGTCTGTGTGTTGGACAACTTATTTTGTGATATTGCAGATCTAAAAATTGTTCCCATTTGATCAAAACAAGTCCGATTAGGACCAAATTTGAATCAGTTGTTCAACTTTCTAGTTTGGACAAGTTTATGCTGACAAAATTGAAATGGGCGCGATAGCGCCCCCTACAGAGTGACCTTTAAATTAACATTGAAGGTCAAAAATTAGTTTTACCAAAATTTTCTAAACTTTACCCAAAATTCTATTTTGGCGTCGCGATCAAAAAAGCCAATCAGACAAATGCCTTAATTTTTACGGCGTAGTTGTAGCGATGACATAAACCTCCCATGTTATCCCTATGGGAAAACCGCTAAATCTCTCGAATATCCACATTTTTATGTTTTACACTTTAATGAAGTCCTCCTAGTGCGTTTTGCCCACCAACCTCAAAATCGGTGTACGTCCTCTAGACAAGTGGGGCATCTAAAGTTATCCAAATTTTAAGGATAGCTTTTACGGTCTCTGTGCGACGGAGCCGTAAACTTTTCCCTGAATTCTGACTATTTGGCCTTCAGAGTGGCCTATAAACAATAGAGTTTTTCCAAATGACATTATATTTTGCACTAAATTCTAATTTGCAATCCTGATCATAAAAGTATGACAGCCAAAGTCATATTTTGTACGGCGTAACCGTAGCGATGACAGAAACATCCCATGATATCCTTATGGGAAAATCGTTGAATTGCTCAAATCACCACATTTTTACGCTTCAAACTTTAACAAACTCCTCCGTGGGCAATAGCTCGATCAAGCTTTACTTTGGGAAATATCATCTACACAAGCGGGGCATCAAAAGTTATCCATATTTATATTCCAAGTGCTACGGTCTCTGTGCGGCGGCGCAGCAAATTTGACTGACACTTGTGTTCATTTGCACTGGATTGGCCATGTCCAATGTGTCGCCGTCTGTCAAGTTCTTTTTTAATTCAACACAATAAGGGCGCCATCTTTATCAAGTCGAAAGCGCAGAGTCGGAAGGCCGGCGGCCCGCGAGGGCCGTTGGATGCCGCTTGCGGCTTTAATTTTTCTTGTTCTTCTGCTTTTTGAACTCTAATTTGACCCCCTGAACATGCTCAAAAACTCACCAAACTTTGCCCAAAATTCAGAATCGGCGAAAAATTTGATTTTTTCAGGGCCTTTTTTTTTTTCGTCAAAAAATGGCGCGACAGCGCCACCGACAAAAGTCAAAATACATTGCGCCTATGGGAGACGCCCCGAGGTCAACTTTGTCGTAAAGCTACGAAATTCGGGACACGCATTCCTCTCGTGAGGACAAAAAAAAAAAAATCATTGTGACCACGCCCCCAGACTTACCCTATGGCCGCCATCTTCCTTTGAAAATGAAAACACGCTGTGTTAGCCATTTTGTTCACGTCAAACTTTGACGAACTCCTCCTAGGGCGTTTTGCCCACCGACTTCAAAATCGGCGTACGTCCTCTGGACAAGTGGGGCATCTAAAGTTATCCAATTTTTTGAGATACCTTTTACGGTCTGTGTGCGGCGCAGCCGCAAAGTTGGACAACTTATTTTGGAATATTGCAGATCTAAAAATTGCTCCCATTTGATCAAAACGAGTCCGATTAGGACCAAATTTGAATCAGTTGTTAAACTTTCCGGTTTGGACCAGTTTATGATGACAAAATTGAAATGGGCGCGATAGCGCCCCCTACAGAGTGACCTTGAAATTAACATTGAAGGTCAAAAATTAGTTTTACCAAAATGTTCTAAACTTTACCCAAAATTCTATTTTGGCGTCCCGATCAAAAAAGCCAATCAGACAAATGCCTTATTTTTTACGGCGTAGTCGTAGCGATGACAGAAACCTCCCATGTTATCCCTATGGGAAAACCGCAAAATCTCTCAAATATCCACATTTTTATGTTTCACACTTTAACGAACTCTTCCTAGTGCATTTTGCCCACGAACCTCAAAATCGGTGTACGTCCTCTAGACAAGTGGGGCATCTAAATTTATCCAAATTTTAAGGATAACTTTTACGGTCTCTGTGCGACGGAGCCGGCAACGTTTCCCAGAATTCTGACTATTTGGCCTTCAGAGTGGCCTATAAACAAAAGAGTTTTTCCAAATGACATGATATTTTGAACAAAATTCTAATTTGCCATCCTGATCATAAAAGTATGAGAGCCAAAGTCATATTTTGTACGGCGTAACCGAAGCGTTGACAGAAACATCCCATGATATCCTTATGGGAAAATTGTAGAATCGCTCAAATCACCACATTTTTACGCTTCACACTTTAACAAACTCCTCCTAGGGCGATTGCCCGATCAAGCTCATATTTGGGGAAAATCATATACACAAACGGGGCATCAAAAGTTAGTCATATTTTGATTTTAAGTGGTACGGTCTCTGTGCCGTTGAGCTGCAAATATACTGTCACAAATGGGAAAACGCCAAATCTTTGAAATGTTCACATTTACGCTTCACACTTTAACGAACTCCTCCTAGTGCGTTTGGCCCACCGATCTCAAAATCAGTGTACCTGCTCTAGACAAGTGGGCCATCTAAAGTTATTCAAATTTTATCGATAACATTTACGGTCTCTGTGCAGCTGAGCCGCAAACTTTTCACAGAATTTGGACTATTTGGCCTTCAGAGTGGCCTATAAACAAGAGTTTTTCCAAATGACATGACCTTTTGCACACAATTCTCATTTGCCATCCCCAAAATAAAAAGTATGGGAGCCAAAATCATATTTGGTAAAGCGTAGCCGTAGCGATGACAGAAACATCCCATGTTATCCCTATGGGGAAACCGCAAAATCTCTAAAATGACCAAATTTTTACACTTCACACTTTAACAAACTCCTCCTAGGGCGAATACCCGATCAAGTTCATATTTGGGGAGAATCATCTACACAAGCGGGGCATCAAAAGTATCCATATTTTGATTTTAAGTACTAGGGTCTCTGTGCGGTAGAGCCGCAAATATATGTCACAAATGGGAAAAACGCCAAATCCTTGAAATGTTCACATTTATGCTTCACACTTTAATGAACTCCTCTGTGGGCAATAGCTCGATCAAGCTCATATTTTGGGAAAACAATCTACACAAGCGGAGCATCAAAAGTTATCCATATTTTTATTCCAAGTGTCACGGTCTCTGTGCGCTGGAGCTGCACATTTGACCGACATTTGTGTTCATTTGCACTGGTTAAGCACAGGATTGTACATGTCCAATGTGTCACTGTCTTAGTTCTTAGACAATTGCGTTAGCGCCATCTCTGTAAAATGCAGAGAGCAGAGTCGGAAGGCCGGCGGCCCGCGAGGGCCGTTGGATGCCGCTTGCGGCTTTAATTAGGCCCGAGCCCCAGCAGGGCGGAGGGCCTATTGCTCCCGCAACGCTGCCGAAGGCAGCGTTGCAACTGTCTGACCAAACATGCGGGCGCAGCCCGCATGTTTGGTACCCCGTCGCCCCTGGCAAGTACAGTGAACTAGCCCATGCCGAAGGCATGGATCATGCATACTTACTCCTGCTATGACAGAAATAGTCAACAATTAGTGAATGGGCGTAGCCCATTCACTAATTGTTGACAACAGCAGCGCGAAGCGCTGCATTCCTCCAAAAACCCTCCTGGCATCGTCCCGTACGCGAGAATCCATGCCGCAGGCATGGGCCATGCTTGTATCTGCTCAAATCAATGGAAGTCTATGGGGAGTGGGCGGGGCATCCCGACGGAATAGGGAGTGACGAGCACGTAAGCGCTCGTAATGATGATTCCACCCCATGGCGGCATGGGGAAGGCTTAGAGCTTTCAAACGATGTATAATTTGTTGTTATAGTGGAAACGGCTATATTGTTTTTGCTAAAAATATTATTATTATTTTTCTTGTTCTTCATCGCTTTGAACTCTAATTTGACCCCCTGAACATGCTCAAAAACTCACCAAACTTTGCCCAAAATTCAGAATCGGCGAAAAATTTAGTTTTTTCTGGGCCATTTTTTTTCCGTTAAAAAATGGCGCGACAGCGCCACCGACAAAAGTCAAAATACATTGCGCCTATGGGAGACGCCCCGAGGTCAACTTTGTCGTAGAGCTACGAAATTCAGAACACACATTCCTCTCATGAGGACAAAAAAAAAATATTATTGTGGCCACGCCCCCAGATTTACCCTATGGCCGCCATCTTCCTTTGAAAATGAAAACACGCTGTGTTAGCCATTTTGTTCACGTCAAACTTTGACGAACTCCTCCTAGGGCGTTTTGCCCACCGACTTCAAAATCGGCGGACGTCCTCTGGACAAGTGGGGCATCTAAAGTTATCCAATTTTTTTAGATACCTTTTACGGTCTGTGTGAGGCGCAGCCGCAAAGTTGGACAACTTATTTTGGAATATTGCAGATCTAAAAATTGCTCCCATTTGATCAAAACAAGTCCAATTAGGACCAAATTTGAATCAGTTGTTAAACTTTCTAGTTTGGACCAGTTTATGATGACAAAATTGAAATGGCCGCGATAGCGCCCCCTACAGAGTGACCTTTAAATTAACATTGAAGGTCTAAAATTAGTTTTACCAAAATTGTCTAAACTTTACCCAAAATTCTATTTTGCCGTCCCGATCACAAAAGCGAATCAGACAAATGCCTTAATTTTTACGGCGTAGTCGTAGCGATGACAGAAACATCCCATGTTATCCCTATGGGAAAACCACAAAATCTCTCAAATTACCACATTTTTATGTTTCACACTTTAACGAACTCCTCCTAGTGCGTTTTGCCCACCAACCTCAAAATCGGTGTACGTCCTCTAGACAAGTGGGGCATCTAAAGTTATCCACATTTTAAGGATAGCTTTTACGGTCTCTGTGCGACGGAGCCGCAAACGTTTCCCAGAATTCTGACTATTTGGCCTTCAGAGTGGCCTATAAGCAATAGAGTTTTTCCAAATGACATGATATTTTGAACAAAATTCTAATTTGCCATCCTGATCATGAAAGTATGAGAGCCGAAGTCATATTTTGTACGGCGTAACCGTAGCGATGACAGAAACATCCCATGTTATCCTTATGGGAAAATCGTTCAATCGCTCAAATCACCACATTTTTACGCTTCACACTTTAACGAACTCCTCCTAGGGCGATTGTCCGATCAAGTTCATATTTGGAGAATATCATCTACACAAGCGGGGCATCAAGACGTATCCATATTTTGATTCTAAGTGCTACGGTCTCTGTGTAGCGGACCCGCAAATATATGTCAGAAATGGGAAAACAGCGAAATCTCTAAAATGACCACATTTTTACGCTTCACACTTTAACAAACTCCTCCCAGGGCGATTGCCCGATCAAGCTCATATTTGGGGAAAATCATCTACACAAACGGGGCATCAAAAGTTATCCATATTTTGATTTTAAGTGGTACGGTCTCTGTGCCGTGGAGCTGCAAATATACTGTCACAAATGGGAAAAACGCCAAATCCTTGAAATGTTCACATTTACGCTTCACACTTTAACCAACTCCTCCTAGTGCGTTTGGCCCACCGATCTCAAAATCGGTGTACCTCCTCTATACAAGTGGGGCATCAAAAGTTATTCAAATTTTATGGATAACATTTACGGTCTCTGTGCAGCTGAGCCGCAAACTTTTCGCAGAATTTGGACTATTTGGCCTTCAGAGTGGCCTATAAACAAGAGTTTTTCCAAATGACATGACATTTTGCACACAATTCTCATTTGCCATCCCCAAATTAAAAGTATGGGAGCCAAAGTCATATTTGGTAAAGCGTAGCCGTAGCGATGACAGAAACATCCCATGTTATCCCTATGGGGAAACCGCAAAATCTCTAAAATGACCACATTTTTACACTTCACACTTTAACAAACTCCTCCTAGGGCGATTATCCGATCAAGTTCATATTTGGGGAGAATCATCTACACAAGCGGGGCATCAAAAGTTATCCATATTTTTATTCCAAGTGTCACGGTCTCTGTGCGCTGGAGCTGCACATTTGACCGATATTTGTCTTCATTTGCACTGGTTAAGCACAGCATTGTACATGTCCAATGTGTCACTGTCTTAGTTCTTAGACAATTGCGTTAGCGCCATCTCTATAAAATGCAGAGAGCAGAGTCGGAAGGCCGGCGGCCCGCGAGGGCCGTTGGATGCCGCTTGCGGCTTTAATTATTAGGCCCGAGCGCCACAAGCTGGCGAGAGGCCTATTAATCTTGTAAGGCCGTGCGAAGCACGGCTGCGAAAGTGCGCACGTAGTGCGCACGAAATCGAACGCGAAGCGCTCGCCCACTTCCAAACACTCACTAACGCACTCCTTCACTCATGCACGCCCCGTGCATACTAATTAGTAGTAGGAAAATGGAACATTACCGTTGTAAACGGGCGAAGCCCGTGCAAAAGTGCGCACTAAACGAGCACTTTACATTGAGATGACGACCGCAAAGCGGTCGTCATCCCCATATAAAGCACTCATTTGCGCTAAGTAGCTCACGAATACGTTCCCCATCTCTTGCATGTTCCGTGCATATAAGCATGTAATGCAAAAATTGAACATTATTACTGTATAGAGGGCCAAAAACACAAAGTGGGCGGAGCCCACTCAAAATTAACGAAAGTACCCGTCAGTGACCAGGGACCCACACCATAAGGTAGGAAAGCGCGAGCGCTTTCCGAAAATGTATAGTTTATGATATTTGAAAAATGGGAAACATTGTTTTCGCATCGGAATATTATTCTTTCTTTCTTCTTCTTCTCGGGACCAACCCCCCTATTTTTCACCCAGTGAACATTGACGAAAAGTCACAAAAATGTTCACACCTCTAAAAATCGTGCCTCTCTACATTCTGGCTGTTTCCCTTTTCTAAAATAAAAAAAAATTGGCGCGTCAGCGCCCCCAAATGTACCAAAAATGCATTGAGAGATGGGAAATGACCCAAAAAAAATCTGATCGTAGAATCATGAAATTTGGCGCAGAGGTAGATGGTGACAAGAGAAGTAAAAAATATTATTACGGCAACGCCGTCCGCCCAACCAAATGTCGGCCATATTGCTTCAAAAATGGCTAAACATGACTTCGGAGTTTTTCCAAACGTCGTACTTTTACGAACTCCTCCCAGGGCGTTAGCCCTAAAAAGCTGAAATTTGGTAAAAATGCTACTGAGGAGTGGGACATCAAAAGTTATCCAAATTACATTGATACCTGTCACGGTCTCTGTGCGGCGAAGCCGCAAACTGTAGCTAGAATTTCAGAAATCTCCCATATTTAAAATTTCTGCCGTTTGCGCGGATAAAGTCCGAATTGCGTCAAATTAGAATCAGTTGTTAAACTCTTTGCCCTAAACCTACTTGAAGTGAAATAAATTCATTTGGCGCCACAGCGCCCCCTACAGATTTTATATGGAGGTTAAATGTTTAGTTTTGCGAAATTATATGAAATTTGACACACAACTCAATTTTAGCATCCCCATCAAAAAAGTCAATGAGACCCATGTCATAATTGTTATGGCGTTGCCGTAACGATGACCGAAACCTTTCATGTTATTCCAATGGGGAAATCGCCAGAACATGTTTACACTTTAGACTTTCACAAACTCCTCCCAGGGCGTCAGCCCTATTAACCTGAAATTTGGTGAGACGCATCTTCAGGACCATCAAAAGTTATCCACATTTTCATTCAAAGAGTCACGGTGTCTGTGCGGCAAAGCCGCACATTTTGCCAAGAATTCAAAATAAAATAGCTTTTTGATGGTAAAACAAAGGGGAGAAGATGTGACAGCGTCACAGATTCAGCAGTAGGCGTAATAAAAGGACAATTGGGGCGCGTTAGCGCCCCCTCCTCTTGCGGTGTGGCGGCGGTGTGGCGGCGGCGTGGCGGCGGCGTGGCGAGGGCCGATCATTGCCGCTTGCGGCTATATTTAGGCCCGAGCCCCAGCAGGGGGAGGGCCTATTGCTCCCGCAACGCTGCCGAAGGCAGCGTTGCAACTGTCTGACCAAACATGCGGGCGCAGCCCGCATGTTTGGTACCCCGTCGCCCCTGGCAAGTACAGTGAACTAGCCCATGCCGAAGGCATGGATCATGCATACTTACTCCTGCTATGACAGAAATAGTCAACAATTAGTGAATGGGCGTAGCCCATTCACTAATTGTTGACAACAGCAGCGCGAAGCGCTGCATTCCTCCAAAAACCCTCCTGGCATCGTCCCGTACGCGAGAATCCATGCCGCAGGCATGGGCCATGCTTGTATCTGCTCAAATCAATGGAAGTCTATGGGGAGTGGGCGGGGCATCCCGACGGAATAGGGAGTGACGAGCGCGTAAGCGCTCGTAATGATGATTCCACCCCATGGCGGCATCGGGAAGGCTTAGAGCTTTCAAACGATGTATCATTTGTTGTTATAGTAAAAACGGCTATATTGTTTTTGCTAAAAATATTATTATTATTATTATTATTATTATTTTTCTTGTTCTTCTTCAGCGCTTTGATCTCTAATTTGACCCCCTGAACATGCTCAAAAACTCACCAAACTTTGCCCAAAATTCAGAATCGGCGAAAAATTTTATTTTTTCTGGGCCATTTTTTTTTTCGTTAAAAAATGGCGCGACAGCGCCACCGACAAAAGTCAAAATACATTGCGCCTATGGGAGACGCCCCGAGGTCAACTTTGGCGTAAAGCTACGAAATTCGGGACACGCATTCCTCTCGTGAGGATAAACAAAAAAAATCATTGTGGCCACGCCCCCAAACTTACCCTATGGCCGCCATCTTCCTTTGAAAATGAAAACAAGCTGAGTTAGCCATTTTGTTTACGTCAAACTTTGACGAACTCCTCCTAGGGCGTTTTGCCCACCGACTTCAAAATCGGCGTACGTCCTCTGGACAAGTGGGGCATCTAAAGTTATTCAATTTTTTGAGATACCTTTTACGGTCTGTGTGCGGCGCAGCCGCAAAGTTGGACAACTTATTTTGGAATATTGCAGGTCTAAAAATTGCTCCCATTTGATCAAAACCAGTCCGATTAGGACCAAATTTGAATCAGTTGTTAAACTTTCTAGTTTGGACCAGTTTAGGCTGACAAAATTGAAATGGCAGTGATAGCGCCCCCTACAGAGTGACCTTTAAATTAACATTGAAGGTCAAAAATTAGTTTTACCAAAATTGTCTAAACTTTACCCAAAATTCTATTTTGCCGTCCCGATCACAAAAGCCAATCACAAAAATGCCTAAATTTTTACGCCGTAGTCGTAGCGATGACAGAAACCTCCCATGTTATCCCTATGGGAAAACCACAAAATCTCTCAAATTACCACATTTTTATGTTTTACACTTTAACGAAGTCCTCCTAGTGCGTTTTGCCCACCAACCTCAAAATCGGTGTACGTCCTCTAGACAAGTGGTGTATCTAAAGTTATCCAAATTTTAAGGATAACTTTTACGGTCTTTGTGCGACGGAGCCGCAAACGTTTCCCAGAATTCTGACTATTTGGCCTTCAGAGTGGCCTATAAACAATAGAGTTTTTCCAAATGACATGATATTTTGAACGAAATTCTAATTTGCCATCCTGATCATAAAAGTATGAGAGCCAAAGTCATATTTTGTACGGCGTAACCGTAGCGTTGACAGAAACATCCCATGTTGTCCTTATGGGAAAATCGTAGAATCGCTCAAGTCACCACATTTTTACGCTTCACACTTTAACAAACTCCTCCTAGGGCGATTGTCCGATCAAGTTCATATTTGGAGAATATCATCTACACAAGCGGGGCATCAAAACTTACCCATATTTTGATTCTAAGTGCTACGGTCTCTGTGTGGCGGACCCGCAAATATATGTCAGAAATGGGAAAACAGCGAAATCTCTAAAATCACCACATTTTTACGCTTCACACTTTAACGAACTCCTCCTAGGCCGATTGCCCGATCAAGCTCATATTTGGGGAAAATCATCTACACAAACGGGGCATCAAAAGTTATCCATATTTTGATTTTAAGTGGTACGGTCTCTGTGCCGTGGAGCTGCAAATATACTGTCACAAATGGGAAAAACGTCAAATCCTTGAAATGTTCACATTTACGCTTCACACTTTAACAAACTCCTCCGTGGGCAATAGCTCGATCAAGCTTTACTTTGGGAAAAATCATCTACACAAGCGCGGCATCAAAAGTTATCCATATTTTTATTCCAAGTGCTACGGTCTCTGTGCGGCGGCGCAGCAAATTTGACTGACACTTGTGTTCATTTGCACTGGATTGGCCATGTCCAATGTGTCGCCGTCTGTCAAGTTCTTTTTTTATTCAACACACAATAAGGGCGCCATCTTTATCAAGTCAAAAGCGCAGAGTCGGAAGGCCGGCGGCCCGCGAGGGCCGTTGGATGCCGCTTGCGGCTTTAATTTTTATTATTTTTCTTGTTCTTCTGCTTTTTGAGCTCTAATTTGACCCCCTGAACATGCTCAAAAACTCACCAAACTTTGCCCAAAATTCAGAATCGGCGAAAAATTTTGTTTTTTCTGGGCCATTTTTTTTTTCGTTAAAAAATGGCGCGACAGCGCCACCGACAAAAGTCAAAATACATTGCGCCTATGGGAGACGCCCCGAGGTCAACTTTGGCGTAAAGCTACGAAATTCGGGACACGCATTCTCGTGAGGACAAAAAAAAATAAATATTGTGGCCACGCCCCCAGACTTACCCTATGGCCGCCATCTTCCTTTGAAAATGAAAACACGCTGTGTTAGCCATTTTGTTCACGTCAAACTTTGACGAACTCCTCCTAGGGCGTTTTGCCCACCGACTTCAAAATCGGCGTACGTCCTCTGGACAAGTGGGGCATCTAAAGTTATCCAATTTTTTGAGATACATTTACCGGTCTGTGTGCGGCGCAGCCGCAAAGTTGGACAACTTATTTTGGAATATTGCAGATCTAAAAATTGCTCCCATTTGATCAAAACGAGTCCGATTAGGACCAAATTTGAATCAGTTGTTAAACTTTCAAGTTTGGACCAGTTTAGCATGACAAAATTGAAATGGGCGCGATAGCGCCCCCTACAGAGTTGCCTTTGAGTGAACATTGATGGACAAAAACTGGTTTTACACAAATGTTCTAAACTTTGCCCAAAATTCTATTTTGGGGTCCCGAGCAAAAGGCCAATCAAACTTATGCCTTAATTTTTACGGCGTAGCCGTAACCATGACGGAAACCTCCCATGTTATCCCTATGGGAAAATTGCTAAATCTCTCGAATATCCACATTTTTCTGTTTCACACTTTAACGAACTCCTCCTAGTGCGTTTTGCCCACCGACCTCAAAATCGGTGTACGTCCCCTAGACAAGTGGGGCATCTAAAGTTATCCAAATTTTAAGGATAACTTTTACGGTCTCTGTGCGACGGAGCCACAAACTTTTCCCTGAATTCTGACTATTTGGCCTTCAGAGTGGCCTATAAACAATAGAGTTTTTCCAAATGACATTATATTTTGCAGAAAATTCTAATTTGCCATCCTGATCATAAAAGTATGAGAGCCAAAGTCATATTTTGTACGGCGTAACCGTAACGATGACAGAAACATCCCATGATATCCTTATGGGAAAATCGCGAAATTGCTCAAATCACCACATTTTTACGCTTCACACTTTAACGAACTCCTCCTAGGGTGATTGTCTGATCAAACTCATATTTGGGGAAAATCATCTACACAAGCGGGGCATCAAAAGCTATCCATATTTTTATTCTAAGTGCTACGGTCTCTGTGTGGCTGACCCGCAAATATATGTCACAAATGGGAAAACAGCGGAATCTCTAAAATGACCACATTTTTACGCTTCACACTTTAACGAACTCCTCCTAGGGCGATTGCCCGATCAAGCTCATATTTCAAGAATATCATCTACACAAGCGGGGCATCAAAAGTTATCCATATTTTGATTCTAAGTGCTACGGTCTCTGTGTGGCTGACCAGCAAATATATGTCACAAATGGGAAAACAGCGAAATCTCTAAAATGACCACATTTTTATGCTTCACACTTTAACAAACTCCTCCTAGTGCGAAAGCCCGATCAAGCTCATATTTGGGGGAAATCATCTACACAAACGGGGGATAAAAAATTAGTCATATTTTGATATTAAGTGGTACGGTCTCTGTGCCGTGGAGCTGCAAATATACTGTCACAAATGGGAAAACGCCAAATCTTTGAAATGTTCACATTTACGCTTCACACTTTAACAAACTCCTCCATGGGCAATAGCTCGATCAAGCTTTACTTTGGGAAATATCATCTACACAAGCGCGGCATCAAAAGTTATCCATATTTATATTCCAAGTGCTACGGTCTCTGTGCGGCGGAGCAGCAAATTTGACTGACACTTGTGTTGATTTGCACTGGATTGGCCATGTCCAATGTGTCGCCGTCTGTCAAGTTCTTTTTTTATTCAACACACAATAAGGGCGCCATCTTTATCAAGTCGAAAGCGCAGAGTCGGAAGGCCGGCGGCCCGCGAGGGCCGTTGGGTGCCGCTTGCGGCTTTAATTTTTCTTGTTCTTCTTCAGCGCTTTGAGCTCTAATTTGACCCCCTGAACATGCTCAAAAACTCACCAAACTTTGCCCAAAATTCAGAATCGGCGAAAAATTTTGCTTTTTTTGTGGGCCATTTTTTTTTCGTTAAAAAATGGCGCGACAGCGCCACCGACAAAAGTCAAAATACATTGCGCCTATGGGAGACGCCCCGAGGTCAACTTTGGCGTAAAGCTACGAAATTCGGAACACGCATTCCTCTTGTGAGGACAAACAAAAAAAATCATTGTAGCCACGCCCCCAGACTTACCCTATGGCCGCCATCTTCCTTTGAAAATGAAAACACGCTGTGTTAGCCATTTTTTTCACGTCAAACTTTGACGAACTCCTCCTAGGGCGTTTTGCCCACCAACTTCAAAATTGGCGTACGTCCTCTGGACAAGTGGGGCATCTAAAGTTATCCAATTTTTGGAGATACCTTTTACGGTCTGTGTGCGGCGCAGCCGCAAAGTTGGACAACTTATTTTGGAATATTGCAGATCTAAAAATTGCTCCCATTTGATCAAAACCAGTCCGATTAGGACCAAATTTGAATCAGTTGTTAAACTTTCTAGTTTGGACCAGTTTATGATGACAAAATTGAAATGGGCGCGATAGCGCCCCCTACAGAGTGACCTTTAAATTAACATTGAAGGTAAAAAATTAGTTTTACCAAAATGTTCTAAACTTTACCCAAAATTCTATTTTGGCGTCCCGATCAAAAAAGCCAATCAGACAAATGCCTTAATTTTTACGGCGTAGTCGTAGCGATGACATAAACTTCCCATGTTATCCCTATGGGAAAACCGCTAAATCTCTCGAATATCAACATTTTTCTGTTTCACACTTTAACAAACTCCTCCTAGTGCGTTTTGCCCACCAACCTCAAAATCGGTGTACGTCCTCTAGACAAGTGGTG
The DNA here is from genome assembly GCF_026437365.1 of Eucyclogobius newberryi. NCBI lineage: Eukaryota > Metazoa > Chordata > Actinopteri > Gobiiformes > Gobiidae > Eucyclogobius > Eucyclogobius newberryi. The sequence goes on along the minus strand of NW_027315834.1, from coordinate 37,438,909 downwards.
CATCTAAAGTTATCCAAATTTTAAGGATAGCTTTTACGGTCTCTGTGCGACGGAGCCGCAAACGTTTCCCAGAATTCTGACTATTTGGCCTTCAGAGTGGCCTATAAACAATAGAGTTTTCCCAAATGACATGATATTTTGAACAAAATTCTAATTTGCCATCCTGATCATAAAAGTATGAGAGCCAAAGTCATATTTTGTACGGCGTAACCGTAGCGATGACAGAAATATCCCATGTTATCCTTATGGGAAAATCGCAGAATCGCTCAAATCACCACATTTTTACGCTTCACACTTTAATGAACTCCTCCTAGTGCGATTGTCCGATCAAGTTCATATTTGGAGAATATCATCTACACAAGCGGGGCATCAAAACTTGTCCATATTTTGATTCTAAGTGCTACGGTCTCTGTGTGGCGGACCCGCAAATTTATGTCAGAAATGGGAAAACAGCGAAATCTCTAAAATGACCACATTTTTACGCTTCACACTTTAACGAACTCCTCCTAGGGCGATTGCCCGATCAAGCTCATATTTGGGGAGAATCATCTACACAAGCGGGGCATCAAAAGTTAGTCATATTTTGATTTTAAGTGGTACGGTCTTTGTGCCGTGGAGCTGCAAATATACTGTCACAAATGGGAAAACCGCCAAATCCTTGAAATGTTCACATTTACGCTTCACACTTTAACAAACTCCTCCCTGGGCAATAGCTCGATCAAGCTTTACTTTGGGAAATATCATCTACACAAGCGGGGCAGCAAAAGTTATCCATATTTTTATTCCAAGTGCTACGGTCTCTGTGCGGCGGCGCAGCAAATTTGACTGACACTTGTGTTGATTTGCACTGGATTGGCCATGTCCAATGTGTCGCCGTCTGTCAAGTTCTTTTTTTAATTCAACACAATAAGGGCGCCATCTTTATCAAGTCGAAAGCGCAGAGTCGGAAGGCCGGCGGCCTGCGAGGGCCGTTGGATGCCGCTTGCGGCTTTAATTCTTTCTTCTTTCTTCTTCTCGGGACCAACCCCCCTATTTTTCACCCAGTGAACATTGACGAAAAGTCACAAAAATGTTCACACCTCTAAAAATCGTGCCTCTCTACATTCTGGCTATTTCCCTTTTCTAAAATAAAAAAAATTGGCGCGTCAGCGCCCCCAAATGTACCAAAAATGCAGAGAGAGATGGGAAATGACCCAAAAAAAATCTGATCGTAGAATCATGAAATTTGGCGCCGAGGTAGATGGTGACAAGAGAAGTAAAAAATATTATTACAGCAACGCCGTCCGCCCAACCAAATGTCGGCCATATTGCTTCAAAAATGGCTAAACATGACTTCGGAGTTTTTCCAAACGTCGTACTTTTACGAACTCCTCCCAGGGCGTTGGCCCTAAAAAGCTGAAATTTGGTGAAAATGCTACTGAGGAGTGGGACATCAAAAGTTATCCAAATTACATTGATACCTCTCACGGTCTCTGTGCGGCGAAGCCGCAAACTGTAGCTAGAATTTCAGAAATCTCCCATATTTAAAATTTCTGCCGTTTGCGCAGATAAAGTCCGAATTGCGTCGAATTAGAATCAGTTGTTAAACTCTTTGCCCTAAACCTACTTGAAGTGAAATAAATTCATTTGGCGCCACAGCGCCCCCTACAGATTTTATATGGAGGTTAAATGTTTAGTTTTGCGAAATTATATGAAATTTGACACACAACTCAATTTTGGCATCCCCATCAAAAAAGTCAATGAGACCCATGTCATAATTGTTATGGCGTTGCCGTAACGATGACCGAAACCTTTCATGTTATTCCAATGGGGAAATCGCCAGAACATGTTTACACTTTAGACTTTCACGAACTCCTCCCAGGGCGTTAGCCCAATTAACCTGAAATTTGGTGAGACTCATCTTCAGGGGTGGACCATCAAAAGTTATCCACATTTTTATTCAAAGAGTCACGGTGTATGTGCGGCAAAGCCGCACATTTTGCCAAGAATTCAAAATAAAATTGCTTTTTGATGGTAAAACAAAGGGGAGAAGATGTGACAGCGTCACAGATTCAGCAGTAGGCGTAATAAAAGGACAATTGGGGCGCGTTAGCGCCCCCTCCTCTTGCGGCGTGGCGGCGGTGTGGCGGCGGCGTGGCGAGGGCCGATCATTGCCGCTTGCGGCTATATTTATTATTATTATTATTAGGCCCGAGCACCACAAGCTGGCGAGAGGCCTATTAATCTCGTAAGGGTTAGCACGGCTGCGAAAGTGCGCACGTAGTGCGCACGAAATCGAGCGCGAAGCGCTCGCCCACTTCCAAACACTCACTAACGCACTCCTTCACTCATGCACGCCCCGTGCATACTAATTAGTAGTAGGAAAATTGAACATTACCGTTGTAAACGGGCGAAGCCCGTGCAAAAGTGCGCACTAAACGAGCACTTTACATTGAGATGACGACCGCAAAGCGGTCATCATCTCAATGTAAAGCACTCATTTGCGCTAAGTAGCTCACGAATACGTTCCCCATCTCTTGCATGTTCCGTGCATATAAGCATGTAATGCAAAAATTTAACATTATTACTGTATAGAGGGCCAAAAACACAAAGTGGGCGGAGCCCACTCAAAATTAACGAAAGTACCCGCCAGTGACCAGGGACCCACACCATGAGGTAGAAAATGCATAGTTTATGATATTTGAAAAATGGAAAACATTGTTTTCACATCGGAATATTATTTCTTTCTTCTTCTTCTTCTTCTTCTTCTTCTTCTTCTTCTTCTTCTTCTTCTTCTTCTTCTTCTTCTTCTTCTTCTTCTTCTTCTTCTTCTTCTTCGTCTTCTTCTTCTTCTTCTTCTTCTTCTTCTTCTTCTTCTTCTTCTTCTTCTTCTTCTTCTCGGGACCAACCCCCCTATATTTCACCCAGTGAACATTGACGAAAAGTCACAAAAATGTCGGCCATATTGCTTCAAAAATGGCTAAACATGACTTCGGAGTTTTTCCAAACGTCGTACTTTTACAAACTCCTCCCAGGGCGTTGGCCCTAAAAAGCTGAAATTTGGTGAAAATGCTACTGAGGAGTGGGACATCAAAATTTATCCAAATTACATTGATACCTGTCACGGTCTCTGTGCGGCGAAGCCGCAAACTGTAGCAAGAATTTCAGAAATCTCCCAAATTTTACATTTCTGCCGTTTGCGCAGATAAAGTCCGAATTGCGTCAAATTAGAATCAGTTGTTAAACTCTTTGCCCTAAACCTACTTGAAGTGAAATAAATTAATTTGGAGCCACAGCGCCCCCTACAGATTTTATATGGAGGTTAAATGTTTAGTTTTGCGAAATTATATGAAATTTGACACACAACTCAATTTTAGAATCCCCATCAAAAAAGTCAATGAGACCCATGTCATAATTGTTATGGCGTTGCCGTAACGATGACCGAAACCTTCCATGTTATTCCAATGGGGAAATCGCCAGAACATGTTTACACTTTAGACTTTCACGAACTCCTCCCAGGGCGTTAGCCCAATTAACCTGAAATTTGGTGAGACTCATCTTCAGGGGTGGACCATCAAAAGTTATCCACATTTTTATTCAAAGAGTCACGGTGTATGTGCGGCAAAGCCGCACATTTTGCCAAGAATTCAAAATAAAATTGCTTTTTGATGGTAAAACAAAGGGGAGAAGATGTGACAGCGTCACAGATTCAGCAGTAGATGTAATAAAAGGATAATTGGGGCGCGTTGGCGCCCCCTCCTCTTGCGGCGTGGCGGCGGCGTAGCGAGGGCCGATCATTGCCGCTTGCGGCTATATTTATTATTATTATTATTATTATTATACTTATTTATTTAAATGCATAAAACACAAAACAAAGAACAAGACACAGAGACCAAAAAAAAATCTAATTAGGTACAAATTAGATTTTATCCCATTTTTTTTTTAATATCACTTATAATTTGGGTCCAGTCCTTGATTGATGGTGCAGTTTGAGTCATACATAATTTATAATTGCTTCTTTCCTGCAGAACAATTTTAATTTCAGCTGCCCTCATCTGTATTGAATATTATTGGCCTGAAGAATAGTGTTGCATCATATGAAACCCAGCCATTTAAACAATAATTTTCTAAGCGGCCTTAGTTTCTCTTCACTACATCAGATGTGTCTTTTTGAACTGGCTAATTAGTAAAGAAATTATGATAAACATATGGTTGTACTGTATGGATTGTTTACGCAATCATTTATCCATCCATCCATCCATTTTCTACCGCTTGTTCCCTTTCGGGGTCGCGGGTGACTGGAGCCTATCCCAGTGACTTCGGGCCTTAGGCGGGGTACATCCTGGACAGTGGCCAACTTGTCGCAGGGCTGACACAGAGACATAGACATTACAGACAGTTCACTCTCACATTCAATCACTAGGGCCAATTTATCCCAGATAAATGCATTTTGTTATTATTTTTTTTGCAAAAGTGAAGTTATGCAAAGTTACTAAATCTGTGGGCTTTGCTACGCGTTTGAAACAAATATTGGTGTTGTCAAATATGATTATGTTGGACACAACCGCAAGAGAAATATTGAACAAAACATAAATTAGTTTTATTCCTCTGCTGCATTTTCACACTGTAATGTAATGTAACTTACTGTGAAAATGTTTTAAATATTTAGAAGACAGTACTCTGATTGGACCATGTAGCAGAATACATACAAATACATTTTAAAGCTCGTATTTGAGATTCTGTAAACATTTTCAAAGTATACTTCCAACAGTGATCACGGACTGGTTCAGCTTTAGTTTAGTTACTAACAATGGTAACTGGGATAACGAGTTATAAATGCATTTAACATCCCTATTTACAGTTTTCCTGGTAATTTGGTCATAATAATGGGTCAGGGTAAATCATATTATCATGAAATACATTGTAATGGCTGATGTCTGCAGCAAAGCAAAGTGCTACTGGCAAAATAATCAACTTAAATAGGATAAAATATGCTCAGCTGCCATTGCTGTCATAGATTGAAATAACAAAGACAGTGAAACATTTGAGCTTATAATAGTGGTGCTAGTGGATGTATTTATGCTTCCTATGATAAGCGGCAGGTCCTTCTTGAACTGTGGATAAATAAAACTGTAATTTGTGACGTTATAGTTTCCCTCTCACTCAAATCTACTCCACCCAAAGGTCCACTTGAACTACCGGAAGCTACAGATCCACCCGTCGCAGCTGATGTTCCGCGTGGAAGCCCCGCCCGTCCACGGTCACCTGCGCCTGGACCTCCTGCCCAGCTCGGACCTGTATTCAGACGGGGCCCGGGAGGCGGCTGCATTGGAGCGCGAGCTGACCTTCAGCGTGGTGGACCTGTGGCAGGGCCGGGTCATGTACGTCCACAGTGGATCCGAGGAGCCCGACGACTTCTTCATGTTCTCGGTCTTCAGCAGCGGCAAGAAAGCGCTCCCCCTGTTTCTGAAAGGCAACCGTCTGCACCGCTTTGACGTCAGCATCAGTCCGGTCAACGACGCTCCGGTGCTGAGTCTGCCGGAGGGAAACCGCTTCACCATGCTGGAAAACTCCAAGAGAAAGGTAGAGGAGGCACCGTTTACTCTGTCCTCCGTGCGTCTGATACGTTTATTTGCAAAACCCACAGCTGACGACGGAAGTGCTGAGAGTGACCGATCCGGACAGCGCTCCAGAGGATTTGGTGTTTAACTCGCTGGCAGATATAAGGACGGAGGCGGGATACCTGGAACACCACGACTACCCTGACAGGTTTGTGGTTTGCTTTTCAAAAATATTACACACATATACAGTGTTTTTTTGTTTTTTTTAAAGATATCTAATCCTAAATCTTTGTTTGCTCTTAGAGACTTGTTCATTTTAGCTGCTCACAATTTAAATTACAAATGCAAACAGGTTTAGTCCTTGTGTGGACTTTGTGTGGTCCTGATCTAGTCCTGATTTAGTCATGGGCAGTGTTGGGGAGTAACTATATTCGGACTACAGTCACTTTCATAAATGCAAAGTAAATACATCATGCAATTAAAGCTTTGAACTGCATGATAACGAAAAACAAAAATAGAAACTCAGCTTTTGCATGTGTGATTTTTTTTATTCTCTAGTCAGCGATAATTAAATACATAGCAAACGGTGAAAACAAATATAAAGTTGTTGTAATCCTCTGCTGCATTCTTACGTTATAATGTAATACGACTTAAAGTATTTTAAGTGTTTAGAAGACAGTACTCTGATTGGACCATGTAACATACATACACAATACATTTTAAAGCTTGTATTCAATATTCTGTAACTAAATACATTTTCAGAGTATACTTCCAAACACTGATAAAGGACTGGTTCAGGTGTAGTTCAGTTCAGTCCTAGTTTAGTCCCAAGTTTGTTATGATTCATGTGCAAGTTTGAAGTCGATGCCAAGCACAATTCACTTTTATACAATTTTTAACAGAACAATAGGTCAGTTTTGGGTTAGATGCATATACTAATACTGTAATACACATTGTTTCAGCTTTATTATTAACAAAATAAACGTTCCCAATCATTACACAATTGCTTCATGTCTTATAGGCCCATTAATATATTCTCTCTGCAAGACCTGAGGAGCGATAAGATCAGTTTTAGCCACAGTGGGCTCCCAAACTGCAGACTTCCCCTGCGAGTGAGTGATGGGGAAAAGGTAAGAGGCTGGACATTTGGATCAGTATTGTAAAAATGATTGTAAAATATGCTCATCTCCGTCCTCACTCGCCATCCAGTTCAGCAACACTGTCACATTAAGGATCACGGCGGTTCCTCTCGAATACAAACTCATCAACAACAGCGGTTTGGAGGCGGGCCAGGGCAGATCGGCCATCATTTCAACCAATCAGCTCGCTGTTCAAGTCAACGTCGCTGACCAGGGATTGGATATTCGCTACGACGTCACCGAGCCGCCCCGATACGGCGACCTCCAGAGGCTGCACTCCAGTGGCGAATGGAAATCCACAACTTCCTTCGCCCAGAAGCTTCTGGAGAAAGAGCGCATCAGATATGTCAACACGTACTACGGCCTCCAGAGTCAAAGCAATGCCACCGACCAGTTCAAATGCAAAGTTAGCATCGGCTCGCATGTCACAGAGGAGGTCGTCGTCGCCATAGCTCTGCACTGGTTACACTTTAAGGTTACGCGAAGCAAAATGGAGCTAAACGGCCTTCAGGAAGCAGTTATAACTCCGGACGATCTTCACGCCTTTTCCAAAGGTGTCAGAGTAGACGAAAGCGAGCTGTATTTCAGACTTTTAACCATTCCTAAGAAAGGACAGTTACATTTCAACAGCAACATTCTTCAAATGAACTCAACTTTCAGCCAGAAGAATATCACAGACGGTTTGATCGCTTATAAACTTTTCAACAAAGTGCAAGAAGACGCAAGAGATGCTTTTAGTTTTCAGCTACACACGCCGCAAGCCGATTCTGCCAGTTACGACTTCAGAATGAACATCAGAGCAGAGTCCAATGCGGTTACCGTGCAAAATAAAGGGCTTTCCATTTCAGAAGGGGCCAGCAAAGTCATCACACAAGATGTCCTGTTCACGCACACGGCGAGCAACCGGGACGTGGAATACAAAGTCGTGACACCTCCAAGAAACGGTTATCTCCGAAGGATAAACCTCTCCAACTCCACCTCCATCAATGACAATATTGTAACGTTCACAAATCAAGATATAATACAGGAAAGAGTTATGTACGTGCACGATGACAGTGAAACCAAGCAGGACTTCTTCACCTTTCAAACCGCCGTGTCCAAACCGCAGAAGCACGGCGTCAAAAAGGAGGACAGGGAGCCAGAGGAGCACAGGTTCAACATTTCCGTGCAGCTCGTGAACGATCAGAAGCCGGTGCGCGTGGTGGACAAGGCTTTCCACGTGGCGCGGGACGGACAGAGGCTGGTGACCCTGAGTGACCTGCGCTTTCGGGACGAGGACTCGGACTTTGACGACAGCTGGTTGGTGTACACACGGAGGGGGATCCCGATGGGCGAACTGGTGCTGGCCAGTGACGCCAACCACAAGGTGTATGAGTTCACACAGCGCGATCTTCAGCAGGTCAGCACGAGCTTCTACATCGCAGTGTGAAAATGCACTGTTTGAAAATTATAATGATTCAACTTTTGCATTAGTATTTGGTACATTTGGGAAGACAGTAGTGGAATTGTTAGAGTCCAAATGAAATAATAATAAATGCAAATAAAGGTTTAAAAGGTAGTCATCGGGAAACTGTTTTACAAATCAAGACGTTTCAACTTCTGTTTGAGAGTCATTTTCAATCTAAGGGGCAGGTCTGAGAAGCTATTTAGATTTATTCTGCTCTTAAGCATTGCCCATAGTAGAAACGTTTCTATGATGGATCACTCCTGGAAGAAGGAGAGATTACAACGCTATAAATCCAATGCAGTGTCTTATTACTAAATTACAATAAATATTCCAAACCAAAATACCTGAATACCAGCAAGTTATGTTCTGATGTAGCTCAGTCTGGCTAACTACCTCTTCCCTCTTCTTTACAAAAATGATAAAACAATCACTGACATCCAATTTTCAAATCAAAAGCATATTTACTGTTTCCATGGAGACAAGCAGATGGCACCACCAGACCAAGTTATAAGTCAGATCTGTGGAGCACCACAATAAGAATGTGTGTTTTGCAAGGTACATTTTAGCAGTAAAACAGTTGTAATCCAGTAAGTGTAATATTAGATCATTAAAATGCCACAGTGTGGACCATTCCAGGTAAAAAGAAGTAAAGTTAAAGTTCAAAAGTAATTGTAGAAATATACAAGTAGAAGTACTGCTCTTGAATCTTTACTTTTAATTGTTATGTTATCTGTAAATACATCTGACAAAAAAGTATCGACCTTATTTGACTCCAGTCTTTCTCCTAATCTTTCAGAACAAGGTCTTGTTTATCCACAGAGGAGTGAGTTCTGGGCGTTTTGTGCTCTTCGTGACTGATGGGAAACACTACGTGTCCACTCTGCTGGAGGTAACCATCACTGCACTTGATCTTATAATCAAATGGACAAATGAATCCGTTGTCATTCATGTTCACTGCAGGTAGTGGCTCAAGATCCTTACTTACAAGTGGAAAACAATACAGGCGTCATGGTGCAGCGCGGCGGAGTCTCAATCGTGACATCTGCAAACCTCAGCGTCCTCAGCAATCTGGACATCCAAGACCCCGAGGAGGTGACATTTGAAGTGTTCCTCCCTCCGGACCGTGGCCTCCTCCACTTCATCGACAAAGACTTTGAACCTGTGACAGAAGCAGACGCCGTTTCCACGTTTACTCAGCAGGATTTGGTGAACGGGCGCTTGGCTTATCACCACGACGGAAGCCAGGAGCTGTTTGACATGTTTAATGTAACAGCCAGAGCCAGAGAAAGGAGTTTAAGTCACGATTCGAACACAGGGAGGAGAGAAGTTCATTTGGACATTGGAATAGCAGTGAAAATTTACCTGGAAAGCCACCAGAGGGCGCCAACGGTCCTCACGGTTCAGCCTGTGGTCGTGGAGGAGGGCTGCAATATCTCTATTAGCAGACAATATTTAGAGGTAATCGTCAAACTGTTTATTTTAAATTATAATAAACAATACTGAATAACTGTGCTTTCTCTTTTACAGGTGGTCCATGAGAACACTCGACCGCCAGAGATAGTTTTCACCGTTAAAAGCGCTCCATCTTTTGGCTCGATCCAGAGGAATTTGTCAGGCCAGGTGGAGTTTTATTATTTTTTCCTCAACTTGGACATTTCATGGTTTGCATATAGTTGTATGCTTTGATTCTAGGACTTTTTGAATACATATTGTGCCTTTCTTGAATACTGCGTCTCAATCAGTGATGAGAAGAACACTTTAAAGATGTATTTAGTTACTGTATACTGAATATCTGCGCACTTGGAATACTTTTACGTAGAGTTGGAATACCACAATCTGAGTTGTAACACTGGAATTTCCCCATTGTGGGACACATAAAGGTTCTCTTATCTTATCTTATTAAATTATAGTGTAAAAATGCAATATATAATTAAAAAAAACACTTGCATTTTCATGATTACTTACCCTAGATAAAGAAAAATCCCACATGCCCTCACTTCAAGAGCGGTGTTTTCTCATTTCAGTGCAGTGTGAAGTGTAAATTGCGTGTTCAAATACCATAGTGTGTTCTTTTTATTTTAGAAAAGTATCTGTTTTCTGAATACCAGACAAATGACTGTGTAACTGTATCAAAATGTAGTTCACAACCGCACCAAGGACACAGCCACAGTATGTACAGGGTTCAAACCAGTGCACTCTAACCACTGAGCCACAGCTCCTCCAGATTGAAGGAGGCAGACTTTCCCACTCTCTGAAACAAAAATTGTGAAGAATAATGTTTGCCATGTTATGTCCTGGTTGCACTTCTTCTGGTCAAAGCTGATAATTGTCTGTTTTTCCTTTTAGTACCAGATCTAACCTGTAGTTTTGAGAAGAATCATTTGAAAATGTATTGTAGAAAACGGAATGTATTTGTCACATGGTCCAATTTGAGTATTGTAAACTGAATACTTGGAATACTTGAAGTGGTATTATATTATAGTGTAAAAATGTGACAAAAACGGCATAATGTTTGTTGCACCATTTCTTATGCATTTATTTATAACTAACTTGAGAGAGAACGATCACAGCTGCACCACCGCAAATGTTTCTGTTTTTCTCTCAAATACCACACAGTTTGATGCCCGACATATGTGATCAAGTCCTACAATGTATTACTTTGAGTTTAGTATTCTGGATATCACTGGACTTCATCAACACCAGCATCAACAGTGTCACCACTCACAAACAGATTACTACATTCCCGAACCAGAAGCCGTGGATGAACAGAGAAGTCCGCCTACTGCTGAAGGCACGTGACGCCGCCTTCAGATCTGGCGATGCACAGGCTTACTCTTCATCCAGGGCTGACCTGAAGAGGGGCATCAGGGAGGCCAAGCACAGCCACAAGCTAAGGATTGAGGAGCACTTTAAGAACAACTCCGATCCCCGACGCATGTGGCAGGGCATCCAGGCCATAACTGACTACAAACCCACCAACACCACCCCAACATCCAACGACGCCTCCTTCCTGGACGAGCTTAACAGCTTTTATGCTCGCTTTGAGAGGGATAACCAGGAGCCAGCCATTAAGGCTGTGCTCACGACAGGACACCAACCCCTCACACTCTCCCTCACCGACGTATCTGCTGCACTGAGTAGGACCAATGCACGTAAGGCTGCTGGCCCCGATGGCATCCCTGGACGTGTGCTCAGGACTTGTGCTGGGCAGCTAGCTGGGGTCTTGACTGACATTTTCAACCTGTCACTGGCCCAAGCAGCTGTCCCCACATGCTTCAAAACCACCTCCATCGTGCCAGTGCCAAAACATTCCAAAGCTGAGAGCCTCAACGACTTCCGCCCTGTTGCACTCACCCCCACCATCATGAAGTGCTTCGAGAGGCTGGTCCTGGCTCACCTCAAAACCTGCCTACCACCCACACTGGACCCCTTCCAATTTGCCTACCGCCAGAATAGGAGCACGGAGGATGCCATCTCTACGGCATTACACTCCGCCCTTGCTCACCTGGACAAAAACAACACCTATGTGAGAATGCTGTTCATTGACTTTAGCTCAGCATTCAACACCATCATCCCCTCCAAACTGATGACCAAACTCAGTGACCTGGGTATCGATGCTTCCCTCTGCAACTGGGTTCTGGACTTCCTAACCAACAGACCCCAGTTTGTTAAGCTGGAAAACCACACCTCCTCTACACTCATCCTGAACTCCGGTGTCCCACAGGGCTGTGTGCTGAGTCCTCTCCTCTACTCCCTCTTCATCCACGACTGCACACCTGTACATGGTTCTAACACCATTGTCAAGTTTGCAGACGACACAACGGTGGTTGGCCTCATCAGCAACAACGATGAGACGGCGTATAGAGAAGAGGTTCAGCATCTGGCAGTGTGGTGCGCCGCCAACAACCTGGCTCTCAATACCAAGAAGACCAAAGAGCTCATCGTGGACTTCAGGAAGAAGAGTGGCACACACACCCCCATCCTTATCGACGGGACGGAGGTCGAGCGTGTCACCAGCTTCAAGTTCCTGGGTGTCCACATCTCCGAGGATCTCTCTTGGTCTCTCAACACCTCAACCCTGGTCAAGAAGGCACACCAGCGTCTCTTCTTCCTGAGGAGGTTGAAGAAGGCCCACCTGTCTCCTCTGATCTTGGTGAACTTTTACCGCTGCACCATCGAGAGCATCCTTACCAACTGTGTCTCAGTATGGTATGGCAGCTGCTCTGCTGCGGACCGGAAGTCACTCCAGAGGGTGGTGAAAACCGCCCAACGCATCACAGGTTCCTCACTCCCCTCCATTGAGACTGTCCAGAGCAAGAGGTGTCTGCGGAGGGCGCGCAGCATCGTCAGAGACAGCTCTCACCCCAGCCACCAACTGTTTGCCCTCCTCCCCTCCGGGAGGCGCTACAGGGTGCTCCGTTCCCGGACCAGTAGGTTCAGGAAAAGCTTCCTCCCTGCAGCGGTCATCCTGCTGAACTCTCTACCTCAATGTCCCCCCCCCCCCCCCCCCACACACACACACACACACACACACACAGACATGCACATACAGAGACTGTAGACTGCCACACACACACACAGTGATTGTGGACAACTGCTCATACCCCATACTGCCCCCTACTGTACATTCTGTATTTATTCACTGATTCACTTTACATACTCTGCACTTTTAACTGCTGTTTTGCACTTCTGGTTGATGCTAACTGCATTTCGTTGTCTTAGTACCTGTACTCTGTGCAATGACAATAAAGTTGAATCCAATCCAATCCAAACCAAATGAAAGAGTAACTGTCAGAATACAGTTATATCTCGGCACATGCTGCAAATAAAGTTACTTCCCAACTCTCACTGCGAGCTATCATCAACATCTGTTTTGTCTTTTACGTTTTTTACAGGGAAATACAGGGACGGCCATATCGACCTTTACCCAAGAAGATATTAACCAGGGTTTGATTTTTTACCATCAACATGTGTCGAAAAGCACAAACGACTCTGTTCTACTGGAAGCAACCAATGGAGTGACCACAGCTGGACCCATCAGGCTGGAGGTGGACGTCATGCCACTGCTTCTGCCACTGAAGGTATCACTCCACAAGAGATGAGAAATGCCTTCAAAAATACATTACTATGCATTGTTTGAGTAAATACAGTGACATATCCGTGCAAACGTCTTTGCAGTACGTGTATAGATACAGAAATGTGCATCGTGATACTTTTAAACAACATCAGTGATGAATAAACTGCAGTTATGATTTATTATAACTCTGCAGTTTATAAATCACTGTCTACTGCTGTGAGGCTGAATCTGCCGAGCTGAAAAGGGGAATTAAGACAATTATATTCAGGTCGCATTTGAACTGAGGGCGTTTGAACATAATCCTGCTTGTACCTGTAAAAAATCATACACATCATTTTTTTGGTTAAAACATGTTGTGGAGTCATTTCTAAGCGTCTTTGAGTGTCCAAATTACCGTATTTTCTGGACTATAAGTTGCACCAGACAAAAAATGCATAATAGAGAAGAAAAAAACATAAGTTGCACTGGAGTATGAAATGCGGTTGCAAGTGTGAAAATAACAAATAATATCACATATAAACTTCGGAGTATAAGTATATAAGTATAAGTCGCACCCCGGCCAAAATTATGCAACTTATAGTCCCGAAAATACGGTAAATAAATAAATCACGATATAAATATAATCAACACACCTTGAATTGAGGCAAATGAAGCCGCACAACGTGAATATTGCTAAAAATATAACTGCTGCACTTTATAATAATAACAACCCAATCCTACAATAAACACTATGGATGTTTCACAGTTTTGGGGATTGGGTTCACAGACGTGTCATATTAGACTTTAGGAGTAACTAATATGCTGGCCTTGTACAGAGAAATGATGTAAGTCGCTTTTCTTTCATGTGGTTTGGCATAAGATAAAAGAGTAAACCAGGTCAAGACATAATACCGTACTATAGTTACAATTGTACCACACAGTTTACGCCTGCTTTTTACATCGATTTTAAACTTTGAGCTCTGGAGAATGTTACGTGAATATTGGTAATAAAGTGACGTATGTCTGTGGTTCTGGAGGTGTCAGACTTGAGGTTGGATGAGGGCTCGTCTCTCCCGCTGACGCCCGACGTGATCAGAGTCAACAGCCATCACTTTGCAGGGATGAACTTCCTGTACGAGGTGGTGTCTCCGCCTCGACACGGGCATCTGGAGCACAACAGGATCCCAGGAGTCCCCATAACTGCATTCACTCACTCTGAGGTAAAGTCATGGAAAGTGTCTTGTGCCACATGGGGTCATTAGGGTCTGGAGCAGTGGGTAGGGGTCAATTTAACTTTGTAACTGTTAAAAAGTCCTTTATAAACTCACACAAAAGGACTTGAGATTGTCAGAGTTCAGGAAAAGTACCAACGTTCTCATAGATATTTAGTTTTGTTTTGCTTCTTAATTATTTATGATTCTTCTTTCTGATTAGATTTTTGTTGATTTGACAGTATGGTACTTTAATGATTGAAAAAAACAGTGTGGGAACATTTTATTGTAAAAGGGGTCCTTTACGTTTGGGGGTCAACTCCTTTGTGTTCTGTCCTGCTGTGAAACACTTAATAGCAAAATACAAACATTTTATATAACAGTTCTACTTTTACCAGCATTTCATCATTTAGTGTGTAACTCCTGTGATTTTAGACATTTTACAATATATTGTGACATCTCCCGTCACACTGCAGCACATTCACTAAAACTGCAGTGTAAAAAATATATGATAAATACCTAATATGTCCAAATGTAACTGTCCCATCCTAAAATATATTTTCTAAAAATTACAATTGTATTTTTCTTATAAAATAAAGCCACATCTCAGGACATCAAACTTACACACATTAGAAAATATTTCAGAAAATAATAATGATTATTTATTTTGAGCTGTAGCTTAAACCCTAAACCTCAAAGACATAAATGTCTTAAAAATGTGCTTTTTCCTGTCACACTGCGGGACACACTTTGATTACAGCATAAAACGTCTTTAGAGAGGTGAAGTGAAGAATCTATTCATTTTTATCTTTATGTCAACACCTTTTTGATCTCTGACATAAGCAACTTAATCTAGAAAACTGTCACACTGCAGAGCATTTTAGTGCTTTTCATACAAAATGCAGAAAAGTAACTTCATTCTAAAACTATAAGTACTTTGTAGAAAACACTGCTGAGTGTAAGAGAAACATTTGGTCTCCGTGTTGCCTCCAGACAGAACAGACTTGTTACTCAGAGGAAAAGAATGACAAATTGGCTGGTGTTTCTGAATCATTTTGAGCTTAACCGCCTGTAGCTAACGGTCATTAGCTCTTCATTGTCTTATATAGACATGTTTTCCTGTCTCTAGGTGGAACGTGAGCTCATCTCTTACATCCACGACGGCAGTGAAACCCTGACTGACAACTTCACCATCACAGTCAATCAAACTGAAGTCCAGAAGCACAGTTTGCCTTGTACACTTCACATTGACATCACACCCGTGAATGATGAAAGCCCAACTGTCACCATCAACAAGGGGTTAAAGGTCAGTAGAGATGGTTCTGCTGCATTATTTTAGAGACAAGTTGTATCTGAAGGGAAAAGGGCTTTTATTATGTTAAATTGACCTTTGGACAATGATACATTATTCATTCTTCTACATTTAAAACATACAATACATTGACATACATTGAGGCAAAGGGGCCCCAAAGTATTTTAAATAGTGTGATTAAAGGAGACATGCTGACTTTTATGAGCTCAGTTTCATCATTAGCTTATACAGAGCAGTATTTAGAGTGAGTCAGTGAATGATTCATACATGTTTGTACTGTTAACTACGACGGAGTATAAATAGTTAACTGTACTACTACTACAACAACAACTTGAAAACTGACTACGATTCATACTCATGGAATAATCTTTAAGCATCTTTGAGTGTCCAGAAAAGCGCGATATAACTCAAATGTATTATTATTGCTATTATGTTTCAAAGGTAATTCCCCACTGAAGCACGTTTGAACTGGAAGTACATGTCCCGTTTCTTATATTAAGATAAATATTGCAGATTACAGTGAACAAAATATAAAATCATGTTGTACTTATCTTATAGTTCGATACTAAAGACTAGAAAAGGAGCATAAACTGTCTTAGGGTTAATGAATAATATAGAAAGTCAACTGACCTTGAAGTGAGGCAGATGGGCGATACAAATTTGATATTGATACAAATATTGATACAAATACAAACACACTTACGATATAATAAATAGACGGATATATTTCCCACAGCCTGTAAGTTGTACGTACATCACAATATGGTGACCACATCATGTATGTTTAGGTGTGGGTGGGGTCTGTGACAGAGATCTCTGTGAATGAGCTCAGTGCAGAGGACGTGGACACTCGGTCTGTGGGGCTGGAGTTTGTGGTCACTCCCCCGAGCAACGGGCACCTGGCCCTGAAGAGCGCTCCCTCCAGACACATCCTCAACTTCACCCAGAGCCACGTAGAAGCAGGACAACTTGTGTTTGTGCACAATGGTAAAAACAAAGTATGTAAAATAACAAACGTGTTTTTAAAAAGGAATTTATTGTAGTTCTTTTTCATTACAGGGGCTTTGACTGGAGGCTTTCACTTCCAAGTGAATGACGGCGTCCACTTTGCCCCACGTCAGATATTTAGCACCACTGCACACTCTCTGGTCCTGACGCTGCAAAAGAACCACCCTTTAGAGGTTTATCCAGGTATGAGCATATTGTTACATACATTATTAGTATTATCTGGTCTTACGCTAGCTGTTTTTATTTTATTTTAATTTAATCTTTATTTGTTTTTCCCCTCCATTCCTTATTAGGAAATTAGAGGTTTTGTCCATAGGAGTTTTTGTTTATAAGAGTTCTGTTTATAAGAGTTCTTCTATTAAGAGTGTTTTTTAAACTTCCTATAAATGATCTGTCCCTTTCCTCTGTATCTACCTGCGTTGCAACAATGAAATTTCCCCATGTGTGGACAATAAAGGAATATCTTATCTTATATTGTATATTGTATAGTGTATATTGTATAGTGTATAATGCGAGGGCAGTGATTGTGACTGAATACATACATTCTCATTAGAGGTGGGAGGTGATCCACGGATAATACCCCAATTGTTGTCTTGGGGATATGGAAAAGTGGAACGTCAGCTCATATTGTCAATGATTAAAACTATTAAAATGACCTCAAAAAGAGACAGAAACTATAAAGTGATATTCATATTTTACTTTTGTGGTTAAAAGTCACATTTACATGGCACGTTTCTACCTCCATGTGCATGAAGAAATCCCCCAAAAGCATTCATACATTTACACACCAGCGTATACAGGAGGTAAGGCAGGTGAAGTGTCTTGCCCATGTACACAGAGTCAAACCAAAGTGTAAATGTGTCCCTCATCTCTTACCAACTAAACTACTGTCCCTCCTTTGCCTTTGTCCTCAGTCTCTTTGTGTGGTCTCTTGTGTCTTTCAGGTTCATTGACTCCCATCACAGCTCAGCAGCTTCAGGTCGTCTCCAGTGACGACGGCCTCGTGGTCAGGAATCACTCTGTGGTGTTCGCCATCACGACTCCTCCTAAACTGGGACGCCTGGTCCAGCGCTCGCCCGGCAACGCCACACGGAACATCTCCACATTCACTCAGAACATGGTATGGTTTTCAGTTTGATACAACTTCCACAACATCAAAGGCAAGATACGGCATTATATACAGCTTAACATTTAAAGTACGTTTACAGATCAATTACTGACACCACTTAAGTATTAAGTGGTAATAAGACATATTATGGGCGCCAAAAAAGTGCACAATGACAGTCATTTTCATCACAATGGATAGAATCAGGTTTAATTTAACCTCCCCACATTAGATACAATTGAATTCTTCCTTTTAACAGAGGTAATTTGGACATGTTTTTAGTATTTGAATAAGCGCGATGTCACTGGTGAAACAGTGTGCACTTTAACATTTTGGTTTGCGTCCCGCTGGAGTGGAGTTTGATTTTTTCCCCCTCATTTATTCCATTTCGCCCTCCAGCTAATGAAAAAAATCTACCAAGCTCCTGGAAATGAAAAAAAAAAAAAGAATTAAAAAAGCTGTAGCCAACTTTTTTTAGTCAAATCTGACATTCTGGAATGAATCAGGGTCAGTTTGTTCTCCAAATACACCATTTTTGGTTAGATTAGCTTCAGCTTTGAAAAGGGCATTGTCTAAACCCAACAAATGCTCCAACAGCAGCTTTACTCCTTCATATATTTACCAAAGAAAATCCAGGCAGGAGTTTAAATCTTATTTTCCTCTGGGCAGAGCTTGTTTCCACTTCTAATTAGAGTAAATAAGACACCAGAGGCAAACACCAGAGAGACTCCAGCCAATTGTTTGTACTCCAAAGGGTTCAGAAACAGCTTCAGTTATAATTGGGGCCTTTTTTTCATCAGGCGTTTTATGGAAAATAGGCTGGAATGGCACAGTAAGGGGTTAATATAAATCAGGCTATAGAGGGAAACAAACAAATCAAACGCAGCCCTCACATAGACACATCTGGTGTTGAAATGTGTGGGCCGCGGACGCTTTCATTTCGACTGCATTTTTTGGATTCAAGTCATTTTTTTCTCTACTCAACTCGCCTCATTCAATATTTTACAAACTAGAGTGAAAGATCGGTGTCTGTAGGCGTTAAGATAAGATAATCCTTTATTGTCCACACATGGGGAAATTTTGGTGTTACAACGCAGTAGATACAGAAGGAAAGGACAGAAAAAACACTCTTAATTGAAGAACTCTTATGAACAAAACAAAAAGCTCTTATTAACAAAACTCCTCTCATATCTTAATAGGGAATGGAGGGGGGAAAAATGATAAAATAAAATAAAAAGATAAAGATAAAATAAAAATATACAGATAAAAATACAATAAGATAATAAAATAAAATAATAATAATAAAATTAAAATAAAAAATAAAGTAAAAATAGCTAGCATAAGACTAAATAATACTAATACTATCCATCCATCCATCCATCTTCTTCCGCTTTATCCGGGGCCGGGTCGCGGGGGCAGCAGTCTGAGCAGGGACTCCCAGACTTCCTCTCCCCAGACACAAGTGTACTACTAATACTAATACTAATGGTAAGTAACTTTATACAAATACAAATCTATTTTTGCAGTTAAACGAGGGTCAAGTGCTGTATCAACAAAACAAGCCGGAGATGGTGGGCTGGTCGGCCGCGGACACGTTCTCGTTCACCGTGTCCTCGCCTCCTGCTTTCCTCCCTCCGCACACTTTCTCCATCCTCGTCTCCTATCGGGCCAACGAGCACCGGGGCCATTCTCACAGGACCAAGCTCCTGAACAACGCCGGTGGGTTCGAATCCATGCGCAAACTCCTCGCGGGGGCGTCGCACTCTCGTGAGCTCATGTGTGCGTCGTTTCAGGTGCGGTCGTGGCCGAGGGAGGAAGGGTTCGGATCGACAGAGCAAAACTTGATGCCACATATCTGATCATGAAGCTCCCAGAAGCTCAGCAAAAAGGCCATCACATTATGTACAGCGTGGTTTCTTTGCCAAAGCACGGCGTTCTGTCCATCCAGGGACAAAATCTGACCAGGTACTGACCTTACTCCATAAACCACATTCCAAAAATGTGCAAATATTATAAGAGATAAAAATGAAAGCTAATGATTTGCTGCGTGTGAGGACTTTGCACACTCTTATTGTGTTACCATAACTCAACCTATACTGTATGACTTTAAAAAGAAGAGAATTATGCTTTTTTATGAATATTTACAATCAGAATCAAAGGTATATTGCCATTGTCGGTGAACAAAACTCAGAAACACCAAAAGCAGCACAAACTAATTTAGAATGAAACTATAACACACAGTACGTGATCATAATTGTACATCTTGTTCATTGTAAACTTAAATTGTGATTTAAAAGGATAATAAAAGTGACTCCATTGACTTTCTGTTTTTGTTCACAGATTTATGTGTTTTTATTGTTGGAAAATTACATTATGTAACATTTTGGAACCCTACATGTTTGACCTTGAGATTCTATATATATTTTTAAATAATTGTATGTAAAAAGCAATGGGTGGGAATCAGGTTGAGGTAAAAATGCAGTAAATTGAGGAAACAATCTTATAATATGGTTATAAGCTATTTTTTACAGAATGTGTCCCCTTTAACAATATTACACTGGGAAATCCCTGAAGAGTTTTAATACTATTGTTAGTTTAAATATCAAAACAGTAGTTCAACTGTACTTAGCATATTTCAACCTTTTACTACTAAAGATAAATATGAGTTGTTTCTAAATTAATATTATTAATTTAGAAACAACTCATATTAATCTTTCTTTATCCCAGCCTAGGATTATTTCTTAATGTTGGTATTTATGAAATTGTAAGCTATAGTTTTCCATCGTATTATTGTGTCCAAGAGAAACTAGAGCCAAACTGTTTTCTTTGTTCCATCTTCAGGGACAAACTGGACTTTTCCCAGGTCACTCTGAACAAGCACGGCATCACGTATCTCCACGACGACTCCGAGACCACCAGCGACAGCTTCACTTTCCGGGCCTGGGTGGCTCCTCTGGACACGTCGGCTCCTTCTGCCCTCTCCTCGCTCAGAGCCCTCTCCTCCGAGTCCTCCTCGTACTCCCCTCTGTACTCGGCAGCCTCCTCGTCCTTCCCGTCGCCGTCGTTTGCGGACCCGGTGTCGCGTCGCCACGGCAAAAACAAAATGACTGTGACGGAAATGTTCAACATCACAGTGACACCGGTGAACGACCATCCTCCGCTCATCCGGGGTCGAGCCCCGAGCATGAAGGTGGTGGTGGGAGAGAGGGTCGTGCTCGGACCAAACTATCTGCAGGTGGGAAGGGTTTTTGTGAGGGTAGACACAAATCGTATGTTTAGCTATAGTATTTTGAAACGTCTTCTGTGGTTTTCTTCTATGAATGTAAGAAAATACAGTATTACAAGTGACAAAATGCCAAAATTGCACATATTTAAAATATTATAAATCTAGAGATATTTACAGAGCATGGTTGAAATCCAAATCCAAAATGAATCTAAAATGTCAACAAAATTAAGCTTTGTTGACATTCGTTTTGGATTTCTTATTTAGTAATTGATGCAAAAAGATTGTACTGAAAACTGGCATAAAAATTTTTTTTTTTTTGTAAAATTTTAGGCTCAGGCTTAAAATTAGATATTGACAAATCCTTCTGTACGTTCCATCAGAATCTTGTACAAGATTGTTGTTGATGACTGTAGGTACCACTTTAAGGGCTGATCTTTATGTCCGTATGTGAGAAAAATGCATTTTGAAAAACCAGCCGTTCAACTTAGAGTCTCAAATATGACTATGGATACCAGTGGATTAAATGTAATAATTAAACATGTTTAGGTGCAGATTGGACTATTTTGCTGATTCCAAGTGAAAGCTTATATATGTGTCCCTCAATAGGACAATTTAAATTTCAAAGAGATACCATGTTGATGACGATTACAAAATATATCATATAAAAAAATAACTGCCCTTCACATCAAAATCACAATGTATTTTTATAATTGTTATTTTTGAGTCAACAAATAGATTTTACCAATGAAGACTTATTTTAGAGAGCGGGACAACCCTGAGTTTTGTTTTGATCTTAAGTGTGAATTTCTGTGAGGCAACAGCTTTATAATGTAAATCAATTTAAATAATACAAATATTTGGCCATATCCTTTTGTGTCCAACTACTTGTTGCTGCCAAACTATGTATATGTGTGAATCTACAATGGGTTTTCATCATATATGACTGTCTTACTTCTACACTGTATATTTCCCCAAATCTGGAGACTACTAGACCATCATTAAAACTAGATTGAATTCATCAGGTGTAATTCCATAGTAAATGTTTGTCCATTTCCAGGTTGAGGACCATGACACGCCCCCAGAGGAGCTGCACTACCTGGTGATCAGTAAACCCAACAACGGCTACCTGACCCTGGGGGAACGACCAGAGCCCGTCACCTCCTTCACACAATACGACATCAACCATGAACGCCTGCACTTCATCCAGAAAGTGAAGGACTTTTTAAATGAGCTACTTACAATAATCCCATACAGATTGTTTACATACATACATTAACATTATAGCTTTTGGTAACACTTTGTTTTAGGGAACACTTATTTATAACTACAACTGTTAATTTGCATCTAATTTATTATTTATTATTTTAGGATAATAGCCACATCATTCTGATAAGCAGTATTAGAGTTTATTAATAGGAAAGTGTTAGCAAATGTCTAATTAGCAGCAGAATATGTTTATGCTGACATTGCAAGACATTACTAAGGTCTGAATAAATACTAATTACCACTGAATTAACCACTTAGATGTATGCAAATTAGCAATAAGTTAGAAAGTGTTTTCTAAAATAAAGTGTTAACAAGATTTTACATTAATTTTATAATTGACTGTGGTGGAAGAAGTATTCAAGTTTGGTACTTCAGTAAAACTACAGGAGCAAAACATGTATTCAAGTAAAAGTCAAAGTATCACAAATAAAAATCATACTTAAAGTCAAAACCTTTAGACAGGACGTCACCATAAACCATACAGAATGTACTTTTTACTTTTTAGTCCAGTTAAAAAATGAAGTGCAGTAGAAAGTGCAGATACTTGCTCTATCGTGTAATGACGTAAAAGTAAAAAGTACTGTATATTAACCTTCACGTGCATGTGACAGATTAGATTACACATTTCACTAAAACCTAGTGAACATAATTATATTTAAGGTTTTTAATTTAGAAATGCCTATTTCTCCCCGGTTTGACCATTTTGGTGAAGTTTAAGAGTTTATAATGTTACTTCCTGGTTGGACATGAGCAAGAACCAGAACTAGCAACCGTATTGTAAACAAGGGCCAAATCCATATAAATTAAAAACATTAAACATTCATTGAAAACAGTTACGATTTGACGATAAATATTACCTGATAACACCTTTATTTTGTCAGAAAGTTGTATCAGTTAAGTGTAAATTCTCGCTGTGTTTTCAATGGCACGTTGCATATTGATGACATCACAGAGGGATTTCAGCTCTACTTCCTGTAATTAAAGATTTATTTTTGAAAGTTTCTTCACAAACTGCAACTTCACGGAGGTAAAACTATGATAAATATTTACCAGAGGTCCTGTACCACCAAACTAAGTCATGATTATAAAAACAGTGCAGTACTTTTGTACTTTCACCACTGATTCTCAAACTACTCATTTCAGGGAGAGCCTATCACTGGAGTCTTCTACTTCAACGTCACCGACGGCTATCACCGCCCGCTCTACAAACTCTTCAGCCTGGAAGTGGTCAAGCCGTCTGTCGTCATGGTGAACAACACAGGCCTCTCATTGGTCCAAGGAAAAACCGCCGTGGTCCTGACGACCAATCAGCTCTCGGCGCAGACCAACAGCCAGGGCCCGTCCAACATCACCTACACCGTCATCTCCCACCCGCGCCTTGGACGAATCGCCATCAACGACCAGGAAGTCACCACCTTCGGTCACCAAGACCTGCAGCTGGGCCGCGTGGTCTATCACATGACGGATCTCAGCGAATCGGAGGACAGCTTTGAGATCTCGGCGTCGGCCCAGTCCCCCGGTGTGGAGTACGGGAACGTCACGGCGCAGACGGTGACGGTGAAGGTTCTGCCCCTGATCTACCTGAGGGAGCCGGTCCGCGTGCCCAGTGGCATCGCGGTCAAACTGGGCAAAGCCATGATAGACGCCTCGGAGCTGGCCCGGATCAGCCGAGCAGACCCGGTGTTTGAGGTTCTGTCTCCTCCAAAACATGGCAAACTGGTCAAGGCAAGTTCTAACACCAATAGTAGAAAAAGCTTCAGTTGTAGTCATCTGGACTCAGTTTGAAAAAATAGACGTTTCGACTCTCATCCAAGAGTCATTGTCAATAACAGAATTTAGGTCGAGAACTCCGATATTAATACTGTTCTGTGGTAAGACCCGCTCATTGGGAGGAGCCTTCCTGAAGTAGAAAGAGTTGTTTGTTTCAACAGAAACTCCCCCTTGTATCTACCGAGCCTATTCAGAATCTTAATGGGCTATTAGAAACCTCTTTGTCTTTGTGAGACCCTGGCTCAACCACCCTGAGTACCTGATTAGCATCTGAATGTCCTCTACCTTTCCAGGGGTTCAGTAACCCATTATAGATAACAGGAAGATTAAACCTTAGCCCTCCATTTCTGTTTAAAGAAGGTCTTTCTTTTTTAACAAAAATAGCTTCCTTGACTCCTCTTTCAAACCATCTTTTCTCCCTGCTTAAAACCTTCACCTCACCGTCTTCAAACGAGTGATTAGAGGCTTCAAGGTGGAGATGCACGGCGCTCTGTGGTCCTGAACTTGTATTTCTTCTGTGCTGATAAAGCCTCTTGTGTAGAGGCTGTTTCGTCTCACCTATGTAACGTTCTTTACAACTTTCTTCACTGCATTGGATCGAATAAACTACATTGCTCTGTTTTTGAGTCGGCAACTTGTCCTTTGGGTGAACCAGTTTTTGTCTTAAAGTGTTGCCTGGTTTAAAATAAACAGGGACTTCGTGTTGTCTAAAAATTCTCTGCAGTTTTTCCGAGAGGCCAGACACATAAGGGATAGAAACACCCTTCCTTCTCTGTTCAGTTTCCCTTTTGTCCTGCTTCTTGGTTCTCTTCACTCTGTTGAGAGCCCAAGCGGGGTAACCACAGGCTGAGAGGGCATTTCGGACATGTTTTTCCTCTTTCTTCTTGCCCTCTGAGCTGGTGGGCACACCTTGAGCTCTGTGTTGTAAGGTTCTGATCACCCCCAGCTTGTGCTGTAGTGGGTGGTTGGAACCAAAGAGCAGATACTGGTCCGTGTGTGTAGGTTTCCTATATACTTCTATTTGGAGTTTCCCGTCCTCTCCTCTGATCGTGGAACAATCAAGAAAGGCCAAGCGGTTCTCCTTAGCGTCTTCTCTTGTAAACCTAATATGTGGGTCCACAGCATTGATGTGATCAGAGAAGGTTTCCAGCTCTTGTTTCTTGATTGTTACAAAAGTATCATCGACATAGCGGAGCCACAGTTTTGGGTCTCACAAAGACAAAGAGGTTTCTAATAGCCCATTAAGATTCTGAATAGGCTAGCTCGGTAGATACAAGGGGGGAGTTTCTGTTGAAACTAACAACTCTTTCTACTTCAGGAAGGCTCCTCCCAATGGGCGGGTCTTACCACAGAACAGTATTAATATCGGAGTTCTCGACCACCTAAATTCTGTTATTGACAATGACTCTTGGATGAGAGTCGAAACGTCTATTTTTCAAACTGAGTCCAGATGACTACAACTGAAGCTTTTTCTACTATGGAACACGCCTGGACGAATGAGGGATTACACCGACATACTTCTAACACCAATATTTCTGACGTGGGCTGGGCGATATTGACCGATAACGATATTCGATAAGATTCTCACAGGACCACATCATTCGATCCAACAGAAATGTGTTAAAACGTGTCTTTAAACGTTTTGGATGAGCTTTAGTTTTTTTTTTTGAGTTTTTTTAACAGACAAATGTGCAATACATGCGTTCGCACATCTGGGAACTTGTATAGTAGCAAACGAGTCCGCCATCTTGAAAGGGGCACAACAGCACGTCTACTACATACGATATCCAGGATATATGAGGTCAAAATGCCAAAAACCTGCGTTCTGTAAGGACATTGCTCTGTTGACAGACCAAGGGACGATAGCAATGTCGTGTACCTTAGTTTGCCGTCATCGTCTAAAGAATCAAAGTATTCGTAGCTCATTATGCCGTAGAAAAGGATGCAGTCGTGATGGTTGCTAGTATATTGCGTCCCCCTTTTAAAATGGCCGCTATGGGGAAGTCCAGGATGTATGACGTCACCGCGAACGCATGTACATCTCTAGAATAAAACACAAACATGCCGAAATATAATATACATTCAAAGACAACTTATTTGTATTTTTAATCAAGTCTTTTTGTATCATTTTTTTATAAACAGTTTACTCGATATTCAAATTCTGCACATCGTCAAAATAACATTCACAATATTGTCTAAATGTCAATATATAGCTCAAGTATATTTATGACAAGCATTGTGATTACTAAGTGTTTGGAGGATGTTTTAATTGTACAATTCTTTTCAGGGTTTATATTTTACATGTCCATTAATGTTTGTGAAAAATATGAACCACTAAACAATTACAAAAATCCCATTTCAGAACGTGTTTTTAGAGGTCTAAAAACTACAGTGAGCAGGTTTTTGGATGTTTTGTTGATTGTAGAGGAAATAGTTTTACTTAAATAATTGCAGTCATTGCGATTTGCCGATTGCGACGATTCAAATTGTAATTTTGACTATTATTTCTGATAGACCTATGTAGTAGTACTTGAACAATGAAAGCAAATTACAGAATCTGATTGAAATATACATTTGAAGAAGCCATAGTTTTTATTGGTTGTATTTTGTATGTTATGTAATGTGTCCCCCACCCTTTAGTTCCACATCATTAGGATTCAATTAGTTGTATTTTTAGTTTATTTTTTAAATGTCATTATTAAAGTTCACTGATCAGCCTCAAAAATAAAGTGATAAGTGATATACATTATCGTAGATTCTGCAATAATCTGGACTAAATATTGCGGACTAAACAACAAATTTCAAAGCGTAGAATCAAGTTAATTTTAAGTTTTTTCTAAAGGTTTAATCAAGAGCAAGTGTACACGGTAATGGTTGTTAAAAATAATGTAATTTATCTATTTATTTTGTAGAATTTTAATGTTTGTTATTTTTCTATACATTAACACATACATCTATACATTAAACGAGAACACAACAAAAACACCAATGTGTATCTCAACAAAATCATCGTAAAAACACATTTTCAGACACGTAAAAATGAGAAAAAAAAACACTTCTCAGTTCCCAATTGCGATGTTAAAAGCTTAAACCTTCTCCGTGTGTGTCTTTTCTGAACACAGATGACCTACGACCCCAGCCGAGCGTCTGAAGTCCTCAAGTCCTTCACTTTCCGAGATGTGGTCCAGGGCCGCGTCGCCATCGAGGAGACTCTGAGCGACGGCGACAGTGTCCATGGCAACAAATCTCTCCTCTCGACCGCGCAAGTCCACGCCCCCGCCCAGCCCCTCAACGACTCCTTCAGCTTCCTGGTCCGAGCCGGCACCGTGCAACCGGCCAAAGGCGAGCTCCACTTCACTATTTTACCCCATCACCAGATGCGCCATGGCCCGGGCGGTGGGCACAAAGGCGACAAGGCGAGTCGGAGTAACTCCACTCGACTTCCAAGTCACAACCGAACGACGAGCGGAGAGAAAGGCCATCGAAAAGTCGGTGTGACAACACCTCACCGGAGCGTGGACGAGTCGCACCCCCACATTTTACACAACAAAAATCTCCACCATAATAAAACTCACCATAGGGGGCGCCATCATCACCGCTGGGGCAATCACACTCGCAGCGGGACGCACGGGCTGAAAACGACCAGCCAGAATCCCGCCGCGCAAACGCCAATCCCGGACAAAACCGAGCCGGAAAACCAAGACAAGCACCCGGTTTACTACGAGATCCTCCCGCGGCCCGCCTCCGACCCGCTCCTCATCATCTTACCTCTGCTGGCGTGTCTGCTCCTCATCGTCATCCTCATCGTTTTGATTCTGGTCTTCCGCCACCGCAAGGAGAAACAGGCCCAGATACGGCTCCTGCAGGAGTTGGCAGCGCTGCCGCCCATGTCCGAGGCGAGCGGGAGTCCGAGTTCGGGGTGCGGCGAGAGGAGCGTGGCCATGCCCAGCGTCGTGGTCACGCCTCTGGGGCCGTACAGCTGTCCCACGTCTCCACGGACGCCCATAAGTCCCAGAAGAAGGAGCCTGGCACCCGGGATGACATTCTGGGGGCCGTTCGATGACGACGGCAATGTTGTGCAAAGGGAGTTACACGAGAAGAATAATCTCGTGCGGTGTAATGTTTATAGTTCTGCAGCGTTTCAGAGCCCGCCGACATCGAGGTGTCACACGCCCTCTCTCAAAGACAGTCAGTACTGGGTTTGATGGGACGAGAGCCAAGAGGAACTGTGCCTTAGGTCGTGTTAAGTCGCTGAAAAGCATTTGAAGAATTGTTTTTCTGTGTCTGTCACGTGGGTTGAGCAGTTATGGAAATGGAATGGGACAAGATCTCGTCAAAAATGATTTTGTAGCAAAGCACATGTGAGGAAAATTATCTTGTGAGTCAATCTCTATAAAATGCATATTATTATTATTTACATTTGGTTTGGGACAAATAAAGAGTTTTAATGCTGGAGAAGCTGTCGTTTCAAAAAGCACTGCAACAATGACAGCAAAAATATGACAAATCAAATGAATCAAAAATTGTGAGGCCAAAATATTTAACTACACCGCCCCGTTTACTGTATTTATTATAGTTTATCTTAACATCTCATCTCATCTTGTTCTCATGGAATAAAGCTGGTGTTTCGTTTTTTGAGGTTTGTGTCTTGTTCCACCCCAAATGTTTAGTTTTTTAATGCAAGATAAGATTATAGCTGTGCAATTAAAAGAACCACATTGCACTTCAGAATAAGTTTGAGCTGTTCTAATGGATGGGATGGTTATATTTTTTGGGATATTATTTTTGTAAAAACATTAAAATGTTTTCAATAGCTCAAAGTAACTGATTAGTTTAGTGCAGTCCCATATGTCACTGTAAATAGTAGTTTTGTGTATGGCAGAATCACATTGTGTTAAACTGCACAATAATTAACATTGTAAATAAAAGTTTTTGAAAAAAATGCTTTTTTCCATTTAGATTTTTTCATCAATAAAAATGTTGATTTCTAATACTCCAGTAGTTTTGCACAAGTGCTTCTTTATGAATAAATTACATACATTGCAAAGCTGAACAATGTAATAAGATAATAATTACCTAACACAAGATTAGATACAAGATAAACTGCCTTTTGAACAAAACACCCATTTCAATTAAACTATAGATATCGGATGTCAAAATGAAGACACCTAGTGAACGTCCCACGAGACAGAAAGTGTTCGGCCTACAGTGCCTTAAATCATATTCTCAATATTTATGGAAAAATCAAGACTGTGAATGTGGAATCTGATCGAATAAACACAAGCGATGTCTAAATAATAAAGAAGCAGAGCGAGTAACTTGACCGTGAGTCCAGTGTCACGTATCAGAGCTGCACTGCACAAGAGAACATGTGGAAACAAGACACATTCCACTGAGAAGAGTTCAACACAAGCTCAACTCTCACAAAACACAAGCCCAACTCTCACAAAACACAAGCCCAACTCTCACAAAACACAAGCCCAACTCTCACAAAACACAAAACACAAGCTCTAAACATAAAGTTGACCTCATATAATGAGAGACTGAGCTACAGTGACGACTGTGGAAAAACTCACTGACATTAAACATGTTCAATGTTTATTCATTTGTACATATAGTATGTATATTTCAGATTAAGTTATGTCTTGGTAAAACAGATAAACAGAAATCAAAGAAGGAAACTTGTAAAAACTGTTGCAAACGTCAAAAGAAATGTACAAAGTTTTGCACAGTCTGATGTCGCTGTGACATTTCAGCTTCATGGAGTAGAACACGGAAAAACCAACACTAAATGTGGATGAGGACCACTGTTTGTGAAACATGATGTCCATGTGCATGTTTTTTCCCCTGAAAACAAAAGATTACTTACGGTTACTATTACTATGGTTAATGTTTTAAAGACAAGGACTAAACTTCCTCTGACTCACAAAGTCTGTCAGACTGATCTTTGGTCTTTGAGGATCAAAACAGTGACAAAACTGGAATGATAATCAGATGATCAGAAGAAGAAGAAAATATATTGAGCTTTTTGTAAACTAAGGCATATTTGTGATTTGTATTTATTTATTTTCACTTAATAAATACAGACTTTTACATAAAATGACATAAAATGGAAGTGTGATGTGTGATGGAGTGTGAACAAACGCTTATACCAAACAAAACATATAGAAGTATTTGTATTTGCATCTTCACGCAGTTGTGACGCTCTTGAACAGAATTGTCTGACCACTTTGAGGAAACTGCTCTGGGACAGAAGCGGCCACGTTCAGTCTTTGTCGGTTAAAAAAAGGGATCAGTAAAAGGACTAAACTGAACATCGTGCACGTGTTCATGCTGCACTGTCGAAGGGTATACAACACTGAGCAGGTCGTTCAAGTAAAACCACATCCAGGTCAAGTCTCGTGTACGTTGTCGTAAGGATTTCCAGGCTTTTCCCATGAAGCCGTGAGGGTTTGTGACCGTGACAACAGGAAGCTGCAGGCAGAGCACATGCAGCTGCTTTTAATATTACACTTACAAGACGGGCCTCGGGCTTCTGGTACATTCATCAGAGCTCTTAAAAGAATCCAGGAAGTTTTTTGAAGTTCCAGTGACCTACTTTTTCATATTTTTTCCTCCACGCTCTCCTGTTTTCATCCTCAAGTCCTTCCGTCTTACTGCTCGTCGTATCGGTGCAGGGCGTCCTCCAGCTTGGCCGTGATCTTTTGGAAGAAGCTGATCTGCTGCAGGAGGTGGTGCTGCATCTGCGAGCGGAAGTCTCGTACTCGCGTGCGGTGGAAGTGCTGGATCTCGGCGAGCGTGGCACAAGAGATGATGTTGCAGCGGTCGTGGAGGGCGCTCTCCTGCTGGGGACAGTCCTTCACCTTGGCCAGAGCGCCTGCAGAAGGACACAACAGAACAAAGAGCGATTTAGAACGGGTTATTCTCTTTGGAACGGTGCCTTCGATCAGTGGGCCACATGCAAACGTACATGTTTGAAATGTAATGTATTGTTGCGCTTTTCCAGTTTTGCTCTGTTTGTCCGGCTCAAAGTTTGGTTTAGTTCGTTTGCCATTTGTAGTTTGGAAAACACTTTGAAAAACATGTGCAAAAGGCTCATCGTGCACAGCAGTAAGATGTTAAAAAACAACCACATAAACAATGTACATGAGTTACAAAACACTAAAAAGGACCGAGAAACAGTTGCTGAAAAGATCAGAGTTCAAAGTTCAAGCTTGTGACGGCTTGTGAGAAGAAGCTTTTAGCACAGACCTGGGCATTCGTGGCCCCAGGGGCAAGATGTGGCCCTAGGCATGTTTTAATCCGGCCCCTAGAAAGATCTTAGTTTCTATTTTGTCTGTAACATCTGTCTGCACTTCCTTAATATAGAGTATCCTTAGTATCCTTAATAAAGATGACATGAAATTAATTAAATACTAGATTCAATAGCCTATATTTGACAGAAAATGTATATTTTATTTGATATTTAATTTTTTTATTTTAATTTTTTCACACCAATAATCGCGGGCCGGCCCTCCGCTATTTACCTGGATTTGGATATGGCCCTCGGAGGAAAATAATTGCCCACCCCTGCTTTAGCATGTTGTATATTCAAAGGAACGAATAAAAGCAAGAACAGAAAAGGAAGTTTGATACTTTAATTTTTACTGTCGTTCAGGATTGAGTTATGGGTCAGTTTTACATTGACATAAATAAAGCCAAATTCCCCATATTTTACCGCATAATTAAAATGTATTCAATTGTATTTTGATGCAGTCCAGTCAAGATCATTTTCTTTTTGGTCCTCACCCCGAATCGTGCACAATATATTAGGAAACAACAACACAAATCATTTACATCCTGTCCGTGTGCGAGGGACAAACTCATGCTTTGAAATAGGACAATCTCTTCTGAACAATACAATGCCTTTTCTATTCAGTTTTGTCTTGCATTATGTCATCCAGTCTCAGCCACAACAGGAGAGACAGGAAATTGTGCCCAGCTGACACATTATGGGCTTTCTGTCATCATCCGCTGTAATATTTCTCCGTGTCGCTCGCTAGGAAACGGCTCACATCAGCGTGAACTTTGACCCGTGTTGCCAAGGCGCTTACAGATTCTTCCTCAATCTGAAGAGTTTATAACCGTGAGCTGTGAGAAGGAGACTTGGAAAGGCTTGAACTCTGTCCTTAACCCGGACTTACTCATGTCGCGCTTCCTCTGACTCTAAAACCTGCCGTAAAACCAAAAAAAAGAGGGCAAAGAAAAGGGGGAGGAGGGGAGGCTAATCCACTCTGCATTCCTTCTGTCCCAAGGCAACACTGGACAAGAGGCCCTGGAATCTGTGCTCATTCAGATCAGATGGAGTCAGCGCGCTCCAGTGATGTGAGGCTGAGGGGTCCCGGGCGGTGCAGTCGGGCTGTGGTCGACTAAAGGCATCAAAAGTGTCGCGATGTGGCACTGGATAAAAGCTCTCAGCCCTGTAAAGGCTGATTTTAACACAGCAAAATCATCTTTAGTTTCAGATGCAGAAGTGTCACGTTTGTGCTGCTTTTACAAGATACTCTGTGGTGGAAAACACAACATTTACTCATTTATAACCCCAGCTTTAAGTGTCAGAGTTACCAAGTCTGCTTTTTTATACCCGGCTTCTATTTTGCAATGCAAATTTTGAGAGTCACAGGTTTTTCTCCTGAGAGACACTTTCAGAACATAAAAAGAGCTCATTTTAGCCCCTTTTCAGTTGTGTTTGACATTAATAGACTAAATAATGACTGAATTACAAGCTATTAATGTTTTAAAGTGATTATTGAGGTGAGATCATTAGAACAGTTGAATATGTTCAGCTCGTTCAGCAGTGACCCACAGCGTTTGACTAGTTGCTCCTTTTGCGCCACTTGTTTTGGTCGTTTGTTGCGCTCTGAAAATGTGCTACATATCTCTACGATTTGACCATGTTCCTGTACCCAAAGTGCACGGACAAGACCATGAGATTACAGGAGATGACGCAATTACAAATATTTATGCAGAAAACTAGTGTGATTATCAGCAAAAAGGCAGATAACACTCACAATTCACACCAGAATCTCAAGATAAATCACTACGAGCCTTTTGTTTTATGCTGTTGTAAATATCAATCCTTTAAAATGAAGACAAAACAATGAATCGACTGAACTGCTAACTAAAGGTCCTACAGCTGAGATGGGCAGATTATTGAAACATTTATCGTATTGTGAATATTGTTTTGAAAATCTGAAAAAAAATTTTTTTTTAAAATGCTGCAATGGAGCTCAGGAAGTACTTTTTCCATACATTTTCCCCATTTCAATACTTGTTTGATAGCGGCTCAGGGCTTATCAGTTGTGGTACGTTCTGAAACAATGGACATTATTGGCGTTTAGCCTTCGTCATGCCTTGAAACTCTTAATATTTGAATGAATTTTCATAAATCATAAAACAAACAGCTAAAATGAATGACAAATGTACTCCAGAACCACAGCGCACTTGTCTGTTGAGCTCTGTGAGAGAAATTGAAAAACAATGGCCAACTTCCAAATTATAAAGTGATAATCCTGCACTTTTGTGGCAAATTCTACAGACATTTCACTTTTGTCTGTTATTTAAACCTCAATTATTACATTTAAAAATAGAAGAGAATAACACTAAAAAGAAGCTGTATTGACATTATTATTTACACCAAAAATATAGCCACATATTCACATTTGTCAATAACATCAGTGGAGTGGACAGGACAGTCCATTGTACTGGACATAACATTGTGATTGACCACAGTTTGGACTTTAGGTGAATGACAAAGATGAAAAAAGCACCACAAGTCACTAATCCTTTGTGAGAAAAGGCTAAAGTTGAAGGAACAACGCTATTATAGTTATTATCCATTATAAAGTGCCATATTTACCTTAGAGCAAATGAAATAATGATTTGCAATGAATATTCACAACTACTATCGCTGCTGCAACTAATCATTTATCTATTAACACTCAAGTGGAAGTGAAAAGTGTGTCCCAAATATCCCAAAATATATAAATTACAAGGAAGAATAAAGTGGAGAAATGACTACTTGAGTATTGAGTTTTAAATTATAGACGTTACATTCAAAAATCAAATGACATCTGAAGGAAAGGTGTGAGAAGAGCAGTCAACATGAAGGTTCTGTCACATATAAACTTACTCACACTCACAACATACAAGTTAAAGTGTGAGAAAACGACATAAAAAGTACACTCTCTGATCAGTACGGCTCACTTTGTAACTTAAAGGAAACACGTGCCAGTGAGGACACAAAACAAGGCTCCAGCTCATCAAATTTTCTTTTTATAAATTGAGAATTAACTTAACAAGGCCCGAGGGGGGGAACAGTGACTTCAGCGTGTCTTTTCTCAGATGTGGTTCATTTACTGGCTCAGCACAAACGTTATATCGTGCAGATGAAGTCAAGCTGAGACGGGAGTTCACCCAGACAGCAATATGTTCCAAACTTCTGGATTAGTCATAAACGCACACTCATTTGTGCTGTCACGTGTTGGTTTTTTTTGCTTATTAGGCGTTTCTCTGTATGAGGACAACGGCCTTATCCATCTGTGACATTGTTTATTAAAGGTCCCATAACATGCAAAATCGACTTTTCAGAGCTTTTAACCTTCTTACATTGCTATTTGTGCTTCATATATGTACCCAGAGTGTTTTTTTGATTGATTCCCGCAGTGTTTAGCTATATTACAGACTATCTCCTTTCCTCGAATCTCCAAACTGACGGGCGGTGGGGCAAGACCGCGTCATAAGGGCAAGCACGCGTCATCATCCCCCCTCTCCACCCCCCTCCCCCCTCCCCTCTCGCCTCCCGCCTGCCGCCTCCCGCCCCCTTCCCCCCGGCTCCGCGCTGCTGTCTCCCTATAAGCCCATTCCGGAGTTTTTCTGCTTCGATTTACGAGGAAACACGGCTCAAAGAGGCCCAAAACTTCATTAATGATATCGCACTCTTTACTATTATCACAATGGTGAAGGTTTATGTGGCAGCAACCGGGAAAATGAACGGAGAGAAGTTCTATCCGATACCGAAAAACCAGGAAATAAGAGCGCGATGGACATAAGACTTTTATATATATATAGAGATCTATAGATATATCTGTTCTGCGCACGCTGTAGAATCAACACGTTTTTAATCAGTCTCAAAGTAGACTCTTTCTCACTCACTCCGCGCTGCTCCGCGGAGCTTACAGCACACAGCTGTGGGGCTACGTCACGGGTGGGCGGGGCACACACGCGCTCTGAGACTACGTCACGGGTTGGGCGGGGGAGCCAGATCGCTCTTCGCAAGGGTGGGGGCGAATATCAAACCAAGCCGTTTGTATTTCCGGGTTGGTGAGGGGGTCCAAGGTCTGGGTGATATTTCTTAACTATTATGTTAAGGGTGTTGCAAAACCCTTATTATTATTATCAATTATACACTTAGGATAGACTACGAAACGTGAAAAAAAGCATGTTATGGCACCTTTAAATTCATCCAGTCGAATTTATTGTAGCTAAAATGAACAAACCAGATAGTTGTGCTGTCTCTTGTGTCGGGCTGAAACTAACAATATATAGTAGTCGACTAGTCAAAGGATTATTTCTAGACTTTGTAAATACATTTTTAACTAAAGGAAGGTTGAAATATT